>NW_027480876.1:0-98635 GCF_051401765.1 Calliopsis andreniformis | reverse complement strand
TCAATCCTCAATCCTCAGTCCTCAATCCTCAACCCTCAATCCTCAATCCTCAACCCTCAATCCTCAACCGTCAGTCCTCAATCCTCAATCCTCAATACTGAGTCCTCAATCCTCAATCTTCAATCCTTAATACTCAATCTTCAATCCTCAATCCTCAATCCTCAATCCTCAATCCTCAATCCTCAATCTTCAATCCTCAATCCTCAATCCTCAATCCTCAATCCTCAATCCTCAATGTTCAATCCGCTCTACCCAATCCTCAATCTTCACTCCTCAATCCTCAATCCTCAATCCTCAATCCTCAATCCTCAATCCTCAGTCCTCAAACCTCAATCCTGAATCCTCAATCCTGAATCCTCAATCTTCAGCCCTCAGTACTCAACAATCTGTTGTCAATTCTAAATCCTTAATGGAAAATCACCAATTCACAGTTTTCAATACTCAATACTCAATCTGCAATCCTCAATCCTCAATCCTCAGTTATCAATTCACAATCTTCAATACTCAATCGTCAATCCTCAGTCCTCAATCCTCAATCCTCAATCATCGTTCCTCAAACCTCAATCCTCAACCCTCAGTCCTCATCTTCAGTTCTCAATTCTCAATCCTCAATGCTCACTCCTCAATCTTCAATCCGCAATAACCAATCTCCAATCCTAGATCCTCAATCCCCAATCCTCAATCCTTAATCCTCAATCTTCAATCCTCAATCCCCAGTCCTCAATCTTCAATCCTCAATGCGCAATCCTCAATCCTCAATCCTCAATCCTCAGTCCTCAATCCTCAATCCTCAATCCTCAACCCTCAATCCTCAGTCCTCAAACCTCAATCCCGAATCCTCAATCCTTAATCCTCAAACTTCAATCCTTAATCCCCAGTCCTCAATCTTCAATCCTCAATCCTCAATCTTCAATCCTCAATACTCAATCTTCAATCCTCAATCCTCAATACTCAATCCTCAATCATCAATCCTCAAACATCAATCCTCAATCTTCTATACTCAATCCTCAATCCTCAATCCTCAATACTCAACCATCAATCCTCAATTCTCAATACTCAATAGAATATCCTGAATTCTCATGGTTCAATACTCAATCCACAAAATTCAATAATCAAATCTCAATCCTCAAACATCAATTCTCAGCACTCAATCCTCAACACTCAGTCCACTCTCTTCAATCCTCCATCCTCAACCCTCAATCCTCAAACGTCAATCCTCAATCCTCAATACTCAAACCTCAATCCTCAGGCTTCAAACCTCAATACCGAATCCTCAATCCTGAATCCTCAATCTTCAGCCCTCAGTCCTCAAAAATCAATTTTCAATCTTCAATCCTCAATAGAATATTCTCAATTCACAGTTTTCAATACTCAACCCAATTCTTCGATCTTCAAATCTCAATCCACAAACATCAATTCTTATCACTCAACCATCAGCACTCAGTCCTCAATTTTCAATCCTCAATCCTCAATCCTCAGTCTTCAATCCTCAATACTCAATCCTCAATCCACAATCCTCAATTCTCAAACCTCAATACTCAATCCGCAATCGTCAATCCTCAATCCCCAATCCTCAATCTTCAATCCTCAATCCTCAATCACCAATCCTCAACCTCAATATTCAACTCACAACCCTCAACCATCAATCCTCAATACTCAACCATCAATCCTCAGTCCTCAAACCTCAATACCGAAACCTCAATCCTGAATCCTCAATCTTTAGCCCTCAGTCCTCAACAATCAATTCTCAATCCTCAATCCTTAATAGAATCTCCTCAATTCACAGTTTTCAATAATCAATCCCCATTATTCAACCTTCAGATCTCAACCCACAAACATCAATTCTCATCACGCAACCCTCAACACTCAGTCCTCAATCTTCAATCCTCAATCCTCAATCCTCAACCCTCAGCCCTCATCCTCAATCCTCAATCCTCGATCCTCACTCCTCAATCCTCAATCCTCAATCCTCAATCCTCAATCCTCAATCCTCAGTCCTCAAACCTCAATCCTGAATCCTCAATCCTGAATCCTCAATCTTCAGCCCTCAGTACTCAACAATCTGTTGTCAATTCTAAATCCTTAATGGAAAATCACCAATTCACAGTTTTCAATACTCAATACTCAATCTGCAATCCTCAATCCTCAATCCTCAATCCTCATTTATCAATTCACAATCTTCAATACTCAATCGTCAATCCTCAGTCCTCAATCCTCAATCCTCAATCATCGTTCCTCAAACCTCAAACCTCAACCCTCAGTCCTCATCTTCAATTCTCAATTCTCAATCCTCAATCCTCACTCCTCAATCTTCAAACCGCAATAATCAATCTCCAATCCTAGATCCTCAATCCCCAATCCTTAATCCTTAATCCTCAATCTTCAATCCTCAATCCCCAGTCCTCAATCTTCAATCCTCAATGCGCAATCCTCAATCCTCAATCCTCAATCCTCAGTCCTCAATCCTCAATCCTCAATCCTCAACCCTCAATCCTCAGTCCTCAAACCTCAATCCCGAATCCTCAATCCTTAATCCTCAAACTTCAATCCTTAATCCCCAGTCCTCAATCTTCAATCCTCAATGCTGAATCCTCAATCCTCAATCCTCAGTCCTCAATCCTCAACCCTCAATCCTCAACCCTCAACCCTCAATCCTCAACCGACAGTCCTCGTCCTCAATCCTCAAACCTCAATCCTCAACTCTCAATCCTCAATCCTCAGTCCTCAGTCCTCAAACCTCAATCCTCGACCCTCATCCCTCATCCTCAATCCTCAATCCTCAATCCTCAATCCTCAATCTTCAATCCTCAATACTCAATCTTCAATCCTCAATCCTCAATCCTCAATCCTCTACCCTCAATCGTCAGTCTTCAATCCTCAATCCTCAATCCTCAATCCTCAATCCTCAATCTTCAATCCTCAATACTCAATCTTCAATCCTCAATCCTCAATACTCAATCCTCAATCATCAATCCTCAAACATCAATCCTCAATCTTCTATACTCAATCCTCAATCCTCAATCCTCAATACTCAACCATCAATCCTCAATTCTCAATACTCAATAGAATATCCTGAATTCTCATGGTTCAATACTCAATCCACAAAATTCAATAATCAAATCTCAATCCTCAAACATCAATTCTCAACACTCAATTCACAACACTCTGTCCCCAATCTTCAATCATCAATCCTCAATCCTCAATCTTCAATTCACAATCCTCAATCCTCAATCCTCAATCCTCAATCCTCAATCCTCAGTCCTCAATAAAATATCCTCAACTCTCAGTTTTCAGTACTCAATCGTCAATCTTCAAATCTGAATCTACAAACAAGACTTCTCAGCACACAATCCTCACCCTCAGTCCTCAGTCTTCAATCCTCAATCCTCAATACTCAATCCTCAATCTTCTATCCTCAATCCTGCACCGTCGATCCTCAATCATCAATCCTCAATCTTCAAACCTCAATCGTCAATCCTCAGTCCTCAAACCTCAGTCCTCAATCCTCAACCCTCAATCCTCAATCCTCAACCATCAATCCTCGATCCTCAATCCTCAATCCTCAATAATCAATCCCCAATCGTCAATAAAATATCCTCAAAACTCAGTTTTCAATACTCAATCTACAATATTCAAGTCTGTATCTACAAACAACAATTCTCAACACACAATCCTTAACCCTCGGTCCTCAATCTTCAATCCCCAATCCTCAATCCTCAATACTCAATCCTCAACCCTCAGTCCTCTACCCTCAATACTCAATCCTGAATCCTCAATCATCAATCCTCAATCCTCAACCATCAATCCTCAATCCTCAATCCTCAATACTCAATCTTCAATCCTCAATCCACAGTCCTCAAACCTCAATTCTGAATCCTCAATCCTGAATCCTCAATCTTCAATCCTCAATCCTCGATCTTCAACCCTCAATACTCAATCTACAACCCTCAACCCTCAACTCTCAATCCTGAATACTCAATCCTCAATCGTCAATCCTCAATCCCCAATCCTCAATCTTCAAACCTCAATCCTCAATCTTCAATCCTCAATCCTCAATCTTCAATCCTCAATACTCAATCTCCAATCCTCAATCCTCAATCCTCAATCCTCAATCCCCAATCCTCAATCCTCAATCCTCAATCTTCAATCCTCAATACACAATCTTCAATCCTCAATGCTCAATCTTCAATTCTCAATCCTCAATCCTCAATCCCCAATCCTCAATCCTCAATCCTCAATCTTCAATCCTCAATACTCAATCTTCAATCCTCAATCCTCAGTCCTCAAACCTCAATTCTGAATTCTCAATCCTGAATCCTCAATCTTCGGCCCTCGGTCCTCAACAATCAGTTGTCAGGCCTCAATCCTCAATAGAATATCCTCAGTTCAGAGTTTTCAATACGCAATACTCCATCTGCAATCTTCAAATCTCTATCCACAAACATCAATTCTCATCACTCAACCCTCAACACTCAGTCCCCAATCCTCAATCTTCAATCCTTAATCCTCAATCATCAATCCTCAATCCTCAATCTTCAATCCTCAATACTCAATCCTCAATCCTCAATCCTCAAACCTCAATCCAAAATCTTCATTCCTCAATCTTCAATGCTCAATCCTCAATCCTGATTCTTCAATCCTCAATACCCAATCCTCAATCTTCAATCCTCAATGCTCAATCCTCAATTCTCAATCCTCAACCCTCAATCCTCAACCCTCAACCCTCAATCCTCAACCGTCAGTCCTCGTCCTCAATCCTCAAACCTCAATCCTCAACTCTCAATCCTCAATCCTCAGTCCTCAGTCCTCAAACCTCAATCCTCGACCCTCATCCCTCATCCTCAATCCTCAATCCTCAATCCTCAATCCTCAATCTTCAATCCTCAATACTCAATCTTCAATCCTCAATCCTCAATCCTCAATCCTCTACCCTCAATCGTCAGTCTTCAATCCTCAATCCTCAATCCTCAATCCTCAATCCTCAATCTTCAATCCTCAATACTCAATCTTAAACCCTCAATCCTCAATACTCAATCCTCAATCATCAATCCTCAAACATCAATCCTCAATCTTCTATACTCAATCCTCAATCCTCAATCCTCAATACTCAACCATCAATCCTCAATTCTCAATACTCAATAGAATATCCTGAATTCTCATGGTTCAATACTCAATCCACAAAATTCAATAATCAAATCTCAATCCTCAAACATCAATTCTCAACACTCAATTCACAACACTCTGTCCCCAATCTTCAATCATCAATCCTCAATCCTCAATCTTCAATTCACAATCCTCAATCCTCAATCCTCAATCCTCAATCCTCAATCCTCAGTCCTCAATAAAATGTCCTCAACTCTCAGTTTTCAGTACTCAATCGTCAATCTTCAAATCTGAATCTACAACCAAGACTTCTCAGCACACAATCCTCACCCTCAGTCCTCAGTCTTCAATCCTCAATCCTCAATACTCAATCCTCAATCTTCTATCCTCAATCCTGCACCGTCGATCCTCAATAATCAATCCTCAATCTTCAAACCTCAATCGTCAATCCTCAGTCCTCAAACCTCAGTCCTCAATCCTCAACCCTCAATCCTCAATCCTCAACCATCAATCCTCGATCCTCAATCCTCAATCCTCAATAATCAATCCCCAATCGTCAATAAAATATCCTCAAAACTCAGTTTTCAATACTCAATCTACAATATTCAAGTCTGTATCTACAAACAACAATTCTCAACACACAATCCTTAACCCTCGGTCCTCAATCTTCAATCCCCAATCCTCAATCCTCAATACTCAATCCTCAACCCTCAGTCCTCTACCCTCAATACTCAATCCTGAATCCTCAATCATCAATCCTCAATCCTCAACCATAAATCCTCAATCCTCAATCCTCAATACTCAATCTTCAATCCTCAATCCACAGTCCTCAAACCTCAATTCTGAATCCTCAATCCTGAATCCTCAATCTTCAATCCTCAATCCTCGATCTTCAACCCTCAATACTCAATCTACAACCCTCAACCCTCAACTCTCAATCCTGAATACTCAATCCTCAATCGTCAATCCTCAATCCCCAATCCTCAATCTTCAAACCTCAATCCTCAATCTTCAATCCTCAATCCTCAATCTTCAATCCTCAATACTCAATCTCCAATCCTCAATCCTCAATCCTCAATCCTCAATCCCCAATCCTCAATCCTCAATCCTCAATCTTCAATCCTCAATACACAATCTTCAATCCTCAATGCTCAATCTTCAATTCTCAATCCTCAATCCTCAATCCCCAATCCTCAATCCTCAATCCTCAATCTTCAATCCTCAATACTCAATCTTCAATCCTCAATCCTCAGTCCTCAAACCTCAATTCTGAATTCTCAATCCTGAATCCTCAATCTTCGGCCCTCGGTCCTCAACAATCAGTTGTCAAGCCTCAATCCTCAATAGAATATCCTCAGTTCAGAGTTTTCAATACGCAATACTCCATCTGCAATCTTCAAATCTCTATCCACAAACATCAATTCTCATCACTCAACCCTCAACACTCAGTCCCCAATCCTCAATCTTCAATCCTTAATCCTCAATCATCAATCCTCAATCCTCAATCTTCAATCCTCAATACTCAATCCTCAATCCTCAATCCTCAAACCTCAATCCAAAATCTTCATTCCTCAATCTTCAATGCTCAATCCTCAATCCTGATTCTTCAATCCTCAATACCCAATCCTCAATCTTCAATCCTCAATGCTCAATCCTCAATTCTCAATCCTCAATCCTCAGTCCTCAGTCCTCAAACCTCAATCCTCAACCCTCAGCCCTCATCGTCAATCCTCAATCCTCAATACTCAATTATCAATCTTCAATCCTCAGTACTCAATCTTCAATCCACAATCCTCAACTCTCAATCCTCAATACTCAATCCTCAATCGTCAATCCTGAATCCCCAATCCTCAATCTTCAAACCTCAATCCCCAATCCTCAATCCTCAATCCTCAATCTTCAATCCTCAATACACAATCTTCAATCCTCAATGCTCAATCTTCAATTCTCAATCCTCAATCCTCAATCCCCAATCCTCAACCCTCAATCCTCAATCTTCAATCCTCAATACTCAATCTTCAATCCTCAATCCTCAGTCCTCAAGCCTCAATTCTGAATTCTCAATCCTGAATCCTCAATCTTCGGCCCTCAGTCCTCAACAATCAGTTGTCAAGCCTCAACCCTCAATAGAATATCCTCAGTTCAGAGTTTTCAATACGCAATACTCCATCTGCAATCTTCAAATCTCTATCCACAAACATCAATTCTCATCACTCAACCCTCAACACTCAGTCCCCAATCCTCAATCTTCAATCCTCAATCCTCAATCCTCAATCTTCAATCCTCAATACTCAATCCTCAATCCTCAATCCTCAAACCTCAATCCTCAGACCTCAAATATCAATACTCTACCCTCAGTCCTCGTCCTCAATCCACAACCCTCAATCCTCAGTCCTCTACCTTCAATCATCAATATACAAGATTCAGTCCTCGATACTCAATCCTCAATCCTCAGTGTTCAATCCGCGATACCCAATCCTCAATGTTCGACCCTCAATCCTCAATCCTCAATCCTCAATCCTCAATCCTCAATCCTCAATCCTCAATCCTCAATCCTCAACCCTCAATCCTGAATCCTCTGTCCTCAAACCTCAATCCTCAATCTTCAATCCTCAATACTCAATCTTCAATCCTCAATCCTCAATCCTCAGTCCTCAATCCTCAATCCTCAGTCGTCAGTCTTCAATCCTCAATACTCAATCTTCAGTCCTCAATCCTCAATCCTCAATCGTCAATCTTCAATCCTCAATACTCAATCTTCAATCCTCAATCCTCAATCCTCAATCCTCAGTCATCAGTTCTCAATCTTCAATACTCAATCGTCAATCCTCAGTCATCAATCCTCAATCCTCAATCCTCGTTCCTCATACCTCAAACCTCAATCCTCAACCGTCAGTCCTCGTCCTCAATCCTCAACCCTCAATCCTCAATCCTCAATCCCCAATCCTCAATCCTCAATTGTCAATCCTCAATCCTGAACCATCAATCCTCAATCCTCAATCCTCAATACTGAATCCTCTATCTTCAATAGAATATCGTCAATTTTCAGTATTCAATACTTAATCCTGAGCCTTCAATCGTCAAATCTCAATCCCAAAATATCAATCCTCAATGTTCAATTCTCAATGCTCAATCCCCAATAGAATATCGCGAATTCTCAGTTTTCAATACTCAGTACATAACCTTCAATCTTCAAATCTCAATCCTCAAACATCAATTCTCAACCCTCGATTCACAACACTCTGTCCCCAATCTTCAATCATCAATCCTCAATCCTCAACCTTCAATTCTTAATACTCAATCTTCAATCCTCAATCTTCAATCCTCCATCCTCAATCCTCGATCCTCAATCCTCAGTGCTCAATCGTCAATCTCCATTCCTGAATTCTCAATCTTCAATCCTCAATTCTCAATCCTCAATCCTCCATACTCATTCTTCAATACTCAATACCCAATCCTCAACCTTCAATACTCAATCCTCAATCCTGAATTCTCAACCCTCAATCCTCAGTCCTCAGTCCTCAAACCTCAATCCTCAACCCTCAGCCCTCATCCTCAATCCTCAATTCTCAATCCTCAATCCTCAATCTTCAATACTCAAGACTCAAACTTCAATCCTCAATTCTCTGTCCTCAAACCTCAATCCCGAGTCCTCAATCCTGAATCCTCAATCTTCAGCCCTCAGTCCTCAACAATCAGTTGTCAATCACCAATCCTCAATAGAATATCCTCAATTCACAGTTTTCAATACTCAATACTCAACCTGCAATCTTCAGATCTCTATCCACAAACATCAATTCTCATCACTCAATCCTCAATACTCAGTCCCCAATCCTCAATCTTCAAACCTCAATCCTCAATCCTCAATCCTCAATCCTCAATCTTCAATCCTCAATTCTCAATTCTCAATCCCCAATCCTCAATCCTCAATCCTCAATCTTCAATCCTCAATACTCAATCTTCAATCCTCAGTCCTCAACCCTCAATCCTCAATCCTCAATCCTCATTCTTCAATCCTCAATACCCAATCCTCAATCTTCAATCCCCAAACCTCAATCCTCAACCCTCAGCCCTCATCGTCAATCCTCAATCCTCAATCCTCAATTATCAATCTTCAATCCTCAGTACTCAATCTTCAATCCACAATCCTCAACTCTCAATCCTCAATACTCAATCCTCAATCGTCAATCCTCAATCTCCAATCCTCAATCTTCAAACCTCAATCATCAATCCTCAATCTTCAATACTCAATCCTCAATCCTCAATCCTCAATCCTCAATTCTCAATACTCAATAGAATATACTGAATTCTCAGGATTCAATGCTCAAACCTCAATCCTCAACCCTCAGCCCTCATCCTCAATCCTCAATACTCAATCTTCAATCCTCAATCCTTAATCCTCAATCCTCAATCCTCAATCCTCAGTCATCAATCCCCTATCTTCAATACTCAATCGTCAATCCTCAGTCCTCCATCCTCAATCCTCAACCCTCGTTCCTCATACCACAATCCTCAATCCTCAACCCTCAGTCCTCAACCTCAATTGACAATTCTGAATCCTCAATCCTCAATCCTCAATCTTCAATCCTCAATCCCCAGTCCTCAATCTTCAATCCTCAATGCTGAATCCTCAATCCTCAATCCTCAGTCCTCAATCCTCAATCCTCAATCCTCAATCCTCAACCGTCAGTCCTCGTCCTCAATCCTCAACCGTCAGTCCTCGTCATCAATCCTCAATAGAATATTCTCAATTCACAGTTTTCAATACTCAATCCCCATTCTTCAATCTCCAAATCTCAATACACAAACGTCAATTATCATCACTCAACCCTCAACACTCAGTCCTCAATCGTCAATCCTCAATCCTCAATCCTCAATCCTCAATCCTCAGTCCACAAACCTCAATCCTGAATCCTCAATTCTGAATCCTCAATCTTCAGCTCTCAGTACTCAACAATCTGTTGTCAATTCTAAATCCTCAATAGAATATCACCAATTCACAGTTTTCAATACTCAATACTCAATCTGCAATCCTCAATCCTCAATCCCCAATCCTCAATCCTTAATCCTCAATCTTCAATCCTCAATCCCCAGTCCTCAATCTTCAATCCTCAATGCGCAATCCTCAATCCTCAATCCTCAGTCCTCAATCCTCAATCCTCAATCCTCAAACCTCAATCCTCTACCGTCAGTCCTCGTCCTCATTCCTCAACCCTCAATCCTCAATACTCAATCTTCAATCATTAATACTCAATCTTCAATCCTCAATCCTCAATCCTCACTCCTCAATCCTCAATATTCAACACACAACCCTCAACCATCAATCCTCAGTTCTCAATACTCAATAGAATATCGTGAATTCTCATGGTTCAATACTCAATCAACAATATTCAATAATCAAATCTCAATCCTCAAACATCAATTCTCAACACTCAATCCTCAACACTCAGTCCTCTCTCTTCAATCCTCCATTCTCAATCCTCAATCCTCAAGCGTCAACCCTCAATCCTCAATCCTCAACCCTCAATCCTAAGTCCTCAAACCTCAATCCCGAATCCTCAATCCTTAATCCTCAAACTTCAATCCTTAATCCCCAGTCCTCAATCTTCAATCCTCAATGCTGAATCCTCAATCCTCAATCCTCAGTCCTCAATCCTCAACCCTCAATCCTCAATCCTCAACCCTCAATCCTCAACCGTCAGTCCTCAATCCTCAATCCTCAATACTGAGTCCTCAGTCCTCAATCTTCAATCCTTAATACTCAATCTTCAATCCTCAATCCTCAATCCTCAATCCTCAATCCTCAATCCTCAATCCTCAATCTTCAATCCTCAATCCTCAATCCTCAATCCTCAATCCTCAATCCTCAATGCTCAATCCGCACTACCCAATCCTCAATCTTCACTCCTCAATCCTCACTCCTCAATCCTCAATCCTCAATCCTCAATCCTCAGTCCTCAAACCTCAATCCTGAATCCTCAATCCTGAATCCTCAATCTTCAGCCCTCAGTACTCAACAATCTGTTGTCAATTCTAAATCCTTAATGGAAAATCACCAATTCACAGTTTTCAATACTCAATACTCAATCTGCAATCCTCAATCCTCAATCCTCAATCCTCAGTTATCAATTCACAATCTTCAATACTCAATCGTCAATCCTCAGTCCACAATCCTCAATCGTCAATCATCGTTCCTCAAACCTCAATCCTCAACCCTCAGTCCTCATCTTCAATTCTCAATTCTCAATCCTCAATCCTCACTCCTCAATCTTCAATCCTCAATAATCAATCTCCAATCCTAGATCCTCAATCCCCAATCCTCAATCCTTAATCCTCAATCTTCAATCCTCAATCCCCAGTCCTCAATCTTCAATCCTCAATGCGCAATCCTCAATCCTCAATCGTCAGTCCTCAATCCTCAATCCTCAATCCTCAAACCTCAATCCTCTACCGTCAGTCCTCGTCCTCATTCCTCAGCTCTCAATCTTCAATACACAATCTTCAATCATTAATACTCAATCTTCAATCCTCAATCCTCAATCCTCAATCCTCAATCCTCAATCCTCAGTATTCAACACACAACCCTCAACCATCAATCCTCAATACTCAACCATCAATCCTCAGTTCTCAATACTCAATAGAATATCGTGAATTCTCATGGTTCAATACTCAATCAACAATATTCAATAATCAAATCTCAATCCTCAAACATCAATTCTCAACACTCAATCCTCAACACTCAGTCCTCTCTCTTCAATCCTCCATCCTCAATCCTCAATCCTCAAGCGTCAACCCTCAATCCTCAATCCTCGACCCTCAATCCTCAGGCTTCAAACCTCAATACCGAATCCTCAATCCTGAATCCTCAATCTTCAGCCCTCAGTCCTCAAAAATCAATTTTCAATCTTCGATCCTCAATAGAATATCCTCAATTCACAGTTTTCAATACTCAACCCCATTCTTCGATCTTCAAATCTCAATCCACAAACATCAATTCTTATCACTCAACCATCAGCACTCAGTCCTCAATCTTCAATCCTCAATCCTCAATCCTCAGTCTTCAATCCTCAGTACTCAATCCTCAATCCTCAATCCTCAATTCTCAAACCTCAATACTCAATCCGCAATCGTCAATCCTCAATCCCCAATCCTCAATCTTCAATCCTCAATCCTCTATCACCAATCCTCAACCTCAATATTCAACTCACAACCCTCAACCATCAATCCTCAATACTCAACCATCAATCCTCAGTCCTCAAACCTCAATACCGAAACCTCAATCCTGAATCCTCAATCTTTAGCCCTCAGGCCTCAACAATCAATTCTAAATCCTCAATCCTCAATAGAATCTCCTCAATTCACAGTTTTCAATAATCAATCCCCATTCTTCAACCTTCAAATCTCAACCCACAAACATCAATTCTCATCACTCAGCCCTCAACACTCAGTCCTCAATCTTCAATCCTCAATCCTCAATCCTCAATCCTCAAACTTCAATCCTCAATACTCAATCTTCAATCTTCAATCCTCAATACTCAATCATCAAACCTCAATAATCAATCCTCAATCTTCAATCCTCAATACTCAATCTGCAATCCTCAATCCTCAATCCTCAATCCTCAATCCTCAATACCCATTCTCCAATCCTAAATACCCAAACCTCAATCTTCAATCCTCAATCCTCAATCTTCAATTCTCAACCCTCAATCCTCAGTCCTCAGTCCTCAAACCTCAATCGTCAACCCTCAGCCCTCATCCTCAATCCTCAATCGTCGATCCTCAATCTTCAATCCTCAATGCGCAATCCTCAATCTTCAATCCTCAATCCTCAGTCGTCAAACCTCAATTCTGAATCCTCATTCCTGAATCCTCAATCTTCAGCCCTCAGTCCTCAACAATCAGTTGTCAATCCTCAATCCTCAATAGAATATCCTCAATTCACAGTTTTCAATACTCAATCCCCATTCTTCAATCTTCAAATCTCAATCCACAAACATTAATTCTCATCACTCAACCCTCAACACTCAGTCCTCAATCTTCAATCCTCAATCCTCAATCCTCAAATTTCAATCCTCAATACTCAATCTTCAATCTTCAATCCTCAATCCTCAATCCTCAATCCTCAATTCTCAATCCTCAACCTTCAATTCTTAATACTCAATCTTCAATCCTCAATCCTCAATCCTCAATCCTCAATCCTCAATCCCCATTCTCCAATCCTCAATACCCAATCCTCAATCTGCAATCCTCAATCCTCAATCCTCGATCCTCAATCCTCAGTCCTCAATCGTCAATCTCCATTCCTGAATTCTCAATCTTCAATCCTCAATTCTCAATCCTCAATCCTCCATACTCATTCTTCAATACTCAATACCCAATCCTCAACCTTCAATACTCAATCCTCAATCCTGAATTCTCAACCCTCAATCCTCAGTCCTCAGTCCTCAAACCTCAATCCTCAACCCTCAGCCCTCATCCTCAATCCTCAATTCTCAATCCTCAATCCTCAATCTTCAATACTCAAGACTCAAACTTCAATCCTCAATTCTCTGTCCTCAAACCTCAATCCCGAGTCCTCAATCCTGAATCCTCAATCTTCAGCCCTCAGTCCTCAACAATCAGTTGTCAATCCCCAATCCTCAATAGAATATCCTCAATTCACAGTTTTCAATACTCAATACTCAATCTGCAATCTTCAGATCTCTATCCAAAAACATCAATTCTCATCACTCAACCCTCAATACTCAGTCCCCAATCCTCAATCTTCAAACCTCAATCCTCAATCCTCAATCCTCAATCCTCAATCTTCAATCTTCAATTCTCAATTCTCAATCCCCAATCCTCAATCCTCAATCCTCAATCTTCAATCCTCAATACTCAATCTTCAATCCTCAGTCCTCAACCCTCAATCCTCAATCCTCAATCCTCATTCTTCAATCCTCAATACCCAATCCTCAATCTTCAATCCCCAAACCTCAATCCTCAACCCTCAGCCATCATCGTCAATCCTCAATCCTCAATCCTCAATTATCAATCTTCAATCCTCAGTACTCAATCTTCAATCCACAATCCTCAACTCTCAATCCTCAATACTCAATCCTCAATCGTCAATCCTCAATCCCCAATCCTCAATCTTCAAACCTCAATCATCAATCCTCAATCTTCAATACTCAATCCTCAATCCTCAATCCTCAATCCTCAATACACAACCATCAATCCTCAATTCTCAATACTCAATAGAATATACTGAATTCTCAGGATTCAATGCTCAAACCTCAATCCTCAACCCTCAGCCCTCATCCTCAATCCTCAATACTCAATCTTCAATCCTCAATCCTTAATCCGCAATCCTCAATCCTCAATCCTCAGTCATCAATCCCCTATCTTCAATACTCAATCGTCAATCCTCAGTCCTCCATCCTCAATCCTCAACCCTCGTTCCTCATACCGCAATCCTCAATCCTCAACCCTCAGTCCTCAACCTCAATTGACAATTCTCAATCCTCAATCCTCAGTCCTCAATCTTCAATCCTCAATCCCCAGTCCTCAATCTTCAATCCTCAATGCTGAATCCTCAATCCTCAATCCTCAGTCCTCAATCCTCAATCCTCAATCCTCAATCCTCAACCGTCAGTCCTCGTCCTCAATCCTCAACCGTCAGTCCTCGTCATCAATCCTCAATAGAATATTCTCAATTCACAGTTTTCAATACTCAATCCCCATTCTTCAATCTCCAAATCTCAATACACAAACGTCAATTATCATCACTCAACCCTCAACACTCAGTCCTCAATCTTCAATCCTCAATCCTCAATCCTCAAATTTCAATCCTCAATACTCAATCTTCAATCTTCAATCCTCAATCCTCAATCCTCAATCCTCAATTCTCAATCCTCAACCTTCAATTCTTAATACTCAATCTTCAATCCTCAATCCTCAATCCTCAATCCTCAATCCTCAATCCCCATTCTCCAATCCTCAATACCCAATCCTCAATCTGCAATCCTCAATCCTCAATCCTCGATCCTCAATCCTCAGTCCTCAATCGTCAATCTCCATTCCTGAATTCTCAATCTTCAATCCTCAATTCTCAATCCTCAATCCTCCATACTCATTCTTCAATACTCAATACCCAATCCTCAACCTTCAATACTCAATCCTCAATCCTGAATTCTCAACCCTCAATCCTCAGTCCTCAGTCCTCAAACCTCAATCCTCAACCCTCAGCCCTCATCCTCAATCCTCAATTCTCAATCCTCAATCCTCAATCTTCAATACTCAAGACTCAAACTTCAATCCTCAATTCTCTGTCCTCAAACCTCAATCCCGAGTCCTCAATCCTGAATCCTCAATCTTCAGCCCTCAGTCCTCAACAATCAGTTGTCAATCCCCAATCCTCAATAGAATATCCTCAATTCACAGTTTTCAATACTCAATACTCAATCTGCAATCTTCAGATCTCTATCCAAAAACATCAATTCTCATCACTCAACCCTCAATACTCAGTCCCCAATCCTCAATCTTCAAACCTCAATCCTCAATCCTCAATCCTCAATCCTCAATCTTCAATCTTCAATTCTCAATTCTCAATCCCCAATCCTCAATCCTCAATCCTCAATCTTCAATCCTCAATACTCAATCTTCAATCCTCAGTCCTCAACCCTCAATCCTCAATCCTCAATCCTCATTCTTCAATCCTCAATACCCAATCCTCAATCTTCAATCCCCAAACCTCAATCCTCAACCCTCAGCCATCATCGTCAATCCTCAATCCTCAATCCTCAATTATCAATCTTCAATCCTCAGTACTCAATCTTCAATCCACAATCCTCAACTCTCAATCCTCAATACTCAATCCTCAATCGTCAATCCTCAATCCCCAATCCTCAATCTTCAAACCTCAATCATCAATCCTCAATCTTCAATACTCAATCCTCAATCCTCAATCCTCAATCCTCAATACACAACCATCAATCCTCAATTCTCAATACTCAATAGAATATACTGAATTCTCAGGATTCAATGCTCAAACCTCAATCCTCAACCCTCAGCCCTCATCCTCAATCCTCAATACTCAATCTTCAATCCTCAATCCTTAATCCGCAATCCTCAATCCTCAATCCTCAGTCATCAATCCCCTATCTTCAATACTCAATCGTCAATCCTCAGTCCTCCATCCTCAATCCTCAACCCTCGTTCCTCATACCGCAATCCTCAATCCTCAACCCTCAGTCCTCAACCTCAATTGACAATTCTCAATCCTCAATCCTCAGTCCTCAATCTTCAATCCTCAATCCCCAGTCCTCAATCTTCAATCCTCAATGCTGAATCCTCAATCCTCAATCCTCAGTCCTCAATCCTCAATCCTCAATCCTCAATCCTCAACCGTCAGTCCTCGTCCTCAATCCTCAACCGTCAGTCCTCGTCATCAATCCTCAATAGAATATTCTCAATTCACAGTTTTCAATACTCAATCCCCATTCTTCAATCTCCAAATCTCAATACACAAACGTCAATTATCATCACTCAACCCTCAACACTCAGTCCTCAATCGTCAATCCTCAATCCTCAATCCTCAGTCCTCAATCCTCAATCCTCAATGTTCAATCCGCACCACCCAATCCTCAATTTTCAATCCTCAATGCTCAATCCTCAATCCTCAATCCTCAGTCCACAAACCTCAATCCTGAATCCTCAATCCTGAATCCTCAATCTTCAGCCCTCAGTACTCAACAATCTGTTGTCAATTCTAAATCCTCAATAGAATATCACCAATTCACAGTTTTCAATACTCAATACTCAATCTGCAATCCTCAATCCTCAATCCCCAATCCTCAATCCTTAATCCTCAATCTTCAATCCTCAATCCCCAGTCCTCAATCTTCAATCCTCAATGCGCAATCCTCAATCCTCAATCCTCAGTCCTCAATCCTCAATCCTCAATCCTCAAACCTCAATCCTCTACCGTCAGTCCTCGTCCTCATTCCTCAACCCTCAATCCGCAATACTCAATCTTCAATCATTAATACTCAATCTTCAATCCTCAATCCTCAATCCTCACTCCTCAATCCTCAATACTCAACACACAACCCTCAACCATCAATCCTCAGTTCTCAATACTCAATAGAAAATCGTGAATTCTCATGGTTCAATACTCAATCAACAATATTCAATAATCAAATCTCAATCCTCAAACATCAATTCTCAACACTCAATCCTCAACACTCAGTCCTCTCTCTTCAATCCTCCATTCTCAATCCTCAATCCTCAAGCGTCAACCCTCAATCCTCAATCCTCAACCCTCAATCCTAAGTCCTCAAACCTCAATCCCGAATCCTCAATCCTTAATCCTCAAACTTCAATCCTTAATCCCCAGTCCTCAATCTTCAATCCTCAATGCTGAATCCTCAATCCTCAATCCTCAGTCCTCAATCCTCAACCCTCAATCCTCAATCCTCAATCCTCAACCCTCAATCCTCAACCGTCAGTCCTCAATCCTCAATCCTCAATACTGAGTCCTCAATCCTCAATCTTCAATCCTTAATACTCAATCTTCAATCCTCAATCCTCAATCCTCAATCCTCAATCCTCAATCCTCAATCTTCAATCCTCAATCCTCAATCCTCAATCCTCAATCCTCAATGCTCAATCCGCACTACCCAATCCTCAATCTTCACTCCTCAATCCTCAATCCTCAATCCTCAATCCTCAATCCTCAAATTTCAATCCTCAATACTCAATCTTCAATCTTCAATCCTCAATCCTCAATCCTCAATCCTCAATTCTCAATCCTCAACCTTCAATTCTTAATACTCAATCTTCAATCCTCAATCCTCAATCCTCAATCCTCAATCCTCAATCCCCATTCTCCAATCCTCAATTCCCAATCCTCAATCTTCAATCCTCAATCCTCAATCCTCGATCCTCAATCCTCAGTCCTCAATCGTCAATCTCCATTCCTGAATTCTCAATCTTCAATCCTCAATTCTCAATCCTCAATCCTCCATACTCATTCTTCAATACTCAATACCCAATCCTCAACCTTCAATACTCAATCCTCAATCCTGAATTCTCAACCCTCAATCCTCAGTCCTCAGTCCTCAAACCTCAATCCTCAACCCTCAGCCCTCATCCTCAATCCTCAATCCTCAATCCTCAATCCTCAATCTTCAATACTCAAGACTCAAACTTCAATCCTCAATTCTCTGTCCTCAAACCTCAATCCCGAGTCCTCAATCCTGAATCCTCAATCTTCAGCCCTCAGTCCTCAACAATCAGTTGTCAATCCCCAATCCTCAATAGAATATTCTCAATTCACAGTCTTCAATACTCAATACTCATTCTGCAATCTTCAGATCTCTATCCACAAACATCAATTCTCATCACTCAACCCTCAATACTCAGTCCCCAATCCTCAATCTTCAAACATCAATCCTCAATCCTCAATCCTCAATCCTCAATCTTCAATCCTCAATTCTCAATTCTCAATCCCCAATCCTCAATCCTCAATCCTCAATCTTCAATCCTCAATACTCAATCTTCAATCCTCAGTCCTCAACCCTCAATCCTCAATCCTCAACCCTCATTCTTCAATCCTCAATACCCAATCCTCAATCTTCAATCCCCAAACCTCAATCCTCAACCCTCAGCCCTCATCGTCAATCCTCAATCCTCAATCCTCAATTATCAATCTTCAATCCTCAGTACTCAATCTTCAATCCACAATCCTCAACTCTCAATCCTCAATACTCAATCCTCAATCGTCAATCCTCAATCCCCAATCCTCAATCTTCAAACCTCAATCATCAATCCTCAATCTTCAATACTCAATCATCAATCCTCAATCGTCAATCCTCAATACACAACCATCAATCCTCAATTCTCAATACTCAATAGAATATACTGAATTCTCAGGATTCAATGCTCAAACCTCAATCCTCAACCCTCAGCCCTCATCCTCAATCCTCAATACTCAATCTTCAATCCTCAATCCTTAATCCTCAATCCTCAATCCTCAATCCTCAGTCATCAATCCCCTATCTTCAATACTCAATCGTCAATCCTCAGTCCTCCATCCTCAATCCTCAACCCTCGTTCCTCATACCACAATCCTCAATCCTCAACCCTCAGTCCTCAACCTCAATTGACAATTCTCAATCCTCAATCCTCAATCGTCAATCTTCAATCCTCAATCCCCAGTCCTCAATCTTCAATCCTCAATGCTGAATCCTCAATCCTCAATCCTCAGTCCTCAATCCTCAGTCCTCAATCCTCAATCCTCAATCCCCATTCTCCAATCCTCAATTCCCAATCCTCAATCTTCAATCCTCAATCCTCAATCCTCGATCCTCAATCCTCAGTCCTCAATCGTCAATCTCCATTCCTGAATTCTCAATCTTCAATCCTCAATTCTCAATCCTCAATCCTCCATACTCATTCTTCAATACTCAATACCCAATCCTCAACCTTCAATACTCAATCCTCAATCCTGAATTCTCAACCCTCAATCCTCAGTCCTCAGTCCTCAAACCTCAATCCTCAACCCTCAGCCCTCATCCTCAATCCTCAATCCTCAATCCTCAATCCTCAATCTTCAATACTCAAGACTCAAACTTCAATCCTCAATTCTCTGTCCTCAAACCTCAATCCCGAGTCCTCAATCCTGAATCCTCAATCTTCAGCCCGCAGTCCTCAACAATCAGTTGTCAATCCCCAATCCTCAATAGAATATTCTCAATTCACAGTTTTCAATACTCAATACTCATTCTGCAATCTTCAGATCTCTATCCACAAACATCAATTCTCATCACTCAACCCTCAATACTCAGTCCCCAATCCTCAATCTTCAAACCTCAATCCTCAATCCTCAATCCTCAATCCTCAATCTTCAATCCTCAATTCTCAATTCTCAATCCCCAATCCTCAATCCTCAATCCTCACTCCTCAATCTTCAATCCTCAATAATCAATCTCCAATCCTAGATCCTCAATCCCCAATCCTCAATCCTTAATCCTCAATCTTCAATCCTCAATCCCCAGTCCTCAATCTTCAATCCTCAATCCCCAATCCTCAATCCTCAATTCTCAATCCTCAATCCTCAATCCTCAGACCTCAAATATCAATACTCTACCCTCAGTCCTCGTCCTCAATCCACAACCCTCAATCCTCAGTCCTCTACCTTCAATTATCAATATACAAAATTCAGTCCTCGATACTCAATCCTCAATCCTCAGTGTTCAATCCGCGATACCCAATCCTCAATGTTCAATCCTCAATCCTCAATCCTCAGTCCTCAATCCTCAATCCTCAGTCATCAGTTCTCAATCTTCAATACTCGATCGTCAATCCTCAGTCATCAATCCTCAATCCTCAATCCTCGTTCCTCATACCTCAAACCTCAATCCTCAACCGTCAGTCCTCGTCCTCAATCCTCAACCCGCAATCCTGAATCCTCAATCCTCAATCCTCATTGTTCATTCCGCACTACCCAATCCTCAATCTTCAATCGTCAATCCTCAATCCTCAATCCTCAATCCTCAATCCTCAGCCCTCAGACCTCAATCCTGAATCCTCAATCCTGAATCCTCAATCTTCAGCCCTCAGTACTCAACAATCTGTTGTCAATCCTAAATCCTCAATAGAATATCACCAATTCACAGTTTTCAATACTCAATACTCGATCTGCAATCTTCAGATCTCTATCCACAAACATCAATTCTCATCACTCAACCCTCAATACTCAGTCCCCAATCCTCAATCTTCAAACCACAATCCTCAATCCTCAAACCTAAATCCTCAATCTTCAATCCTCAATACTCAATCTTCAATCCTCATTCCTCGACCTTCAACCCTCAATACTCAATCTTCAACCCTCAATCCTCAACTCTCAATCCTCATTACTCAATCCTCAATCGTCAATACTCAATCCCCAATCCTCAATCTTCAAACCTCAATCCTCAATCTTCAATCTTCAATCCTCAATCCTCAATCCTCAATCCTCAATCCTCAATCCCCAATCCTCAATCCTCAATCCTCAATCTTCAATCCTCAATACACAATCTTCAATCCTCAATACTCAATCTTCAATTCTCAATCCTCAATCCTCAATCTCCAATCCTCAATCCTCAATCCTCAATCTTCAATCCTCAATACTCAATCTTCAATCCTCAATCCTCAGTCCTCAAACCTCAATTCTGAATCCTCAATCCTGAATCCTCAATCTTCGGCCCTCAGTCCTCAACAATCAGTTGTCAATCCTCAATCCTCAATTGAATATCCTCAGTTCAGAGTTTTCAATACGCAATACTCCATCTGCAATCTGCAAATCTCTATCCACAAACATCAATTCTCATCACTCAACCCTCAACACTCAGTCCCCAATCCTCAATCTTCAATCCTCAATCCTCAATCCTCAATCCTCAATCCTGAATCTTCAATCCTCAATACTCAATCCTCAATCCTCAAACCTCAAACCTCAATCCAAAATCTTCATTCCTCAATCTTCAATCCTCAATCCTCAATCCTGATTCTTCAATCCTCAATACCCAATCCTCAATCTTCAATCCTCAATGCTCAATCCTCAACTCTCAATCCTCAATCCTCAGTCCTCAGTCCTCAAACCTCAATCCTCAACCCTCAGCCCTCATCGTCAATCCTCAATCCTCAATCCTCAATTATCAATCTTCAATCCTCAGTACTCAATCTTCAATCCACAATCCTCAACTCTCAATCCTCAATACTCAATCCTCAATCGTCAATCCCCAATCCTCAATCCTCATTCTTCAGTCCTCAATACCCAATCCTCAATCTTCAATCCCCAATCCTCAATCCTCAATTCTCAATCCTCAATCCTCAATCCTCAGACCTCAAATATCAATACTCTACCCTCAGTCCTCGTCCTCAATCCACAACCCTCAATCCTCAGTCCTCTACCTTCAATCATCAATATACAAAATTCAGTCCTCGATACTCAATCCTCAATCCTCAGTGTTCAATCCGCGATACCCGATCCTCAATCCTCAATCCTCAATCCTCAATCCTCAATCCTCAATCCTCAATCCTCAATCCTCAATCCTCAATCCTCAATCCTCAATCCTCAACCCTCAATCCTGAATCCTCTGTCCTCAAACCTCAATCCTCAATCTTGAATCCTCAATACTCAATCTTCAATCCTCAATCCTCAATCCTCAGTCCTCAATCCTCAATCCTCAGTCGTCAGTCTTCAATCCTCAATACTCAATCTTCCATCCTCAGTCCTCAATCCTCAATCGTCAACTTTCAATCCTCAATACTCAATCTTCAATCCTCAATCCTCAATCCTCAATCCTCAATCCTCAATCCTCATTCTTCAATCCTCAATAAGCAATCCTCAATCTTCATTCCTCAAACCTCAAACCTCAATCCTCAATCCTCAATCCTCAATCTTCAATCCTCATTCTTCAATCCTCAGTACCCAATCCTCAATCTTCAATCCTCAATCCTCAATCCTCACTCCTCAATCCTCAATCCTCAGTCATCAGTTCTCAATCTTCAATACTCAATCGTCAATCCTCAGTCATCAATCCTCAATCCTCAATCCTCGTTCCTCATACCTCAAACCTCAATCCTCAACCGTCAGTCCTCGTCCTCAATCCTCAACCCTCAATCCTGAATCCTCAAACTTCAATCACCAATACTCAATCTTCAATCCTCAATCCTCAATCCTCAATCCTCAATATACAACACACAACCCTCAACCATCAATCCTCAATTCTCAATACTCAATAGAATATCCTGAATTCTCGTGGTTCAATACTCAATCCACAATATTCAGTAATCAAATCTCAAACCTCAAACATCAGTCCTCAACACTCAATCCTCAACGCTCTGCCCTCTCAGTTCAATCCTCCATCCACAACCCGCAATCCTCAAGAGTCAATCCTCAATCCTCAATCCTCAGCCCTCAATCCTCAGTCCCCAAACGTCAATCCCGAGTCCTCAATCATGAATCATCAACCTTCAGCCCTCAGTCCTCAACAATCATTTGCCAATCCTCAATCCTCAATAGAATATCCTCAATTAACAGTTTTCAATACTCAATCCCCATTCTTCATTCTTCAAATCTCAATCCACAAACATCAATTCTCATCACTCAACCCTCAACACTCAGTCCTCAATCTTCAATCCTCAATCCTCAATCCTCAATCCTCAATCCTCAATCCTCAATCCTCAATACTCAATCCTCAATCCTCATTGTTCAATCCGCACTACCCAATCCTCAATCTTCAATCGTCAATCCTCAATCCTCAATCCTCAATCCTCAACCCTCAATCCTCAGCCCTCAGACCTCAATCCTGAAACCTCAATCCTGAATCCTCAATCTTCAGCCCTCAGTACTCAACAATCTGTTGTCAATCCTAAATCCTCAATAGAATATCACCAATTCACAGTTTTCAATACTCAATACTCGATCTGCAATCTTCAGATCTCTATCCACAAACATCAATTCTCATCACTCAACACTCAATGCTCAGTCCCCAATCCTCAATCTTCAAACCACAATCCTCAATCTTCAATCCTCAATCCTCAATCTTCAATCGTCAATCCTCAATCCTCAATCCTCAATCCTCAATCCTCAATCCTCAATCCTCAACCCTCAATCCTGAATCCTCTGTCCTCAAACCTCAATCCTCAATCTTGAATCCTCAATACTCAATCTTCAATCCTCAATCCTCAATCCTCAGTCCTCAATCCTCAATCCTCAGTCGTCAGTCTTCAATCCTCAATACTCAATCTTCCATCCTCAGTCCTCAATCCTCAATCGTCAATTTTCAATCCTCAATACTCAATCTTCAATCCTCAATCCTCAATCCTCAATCCTCAATCCCCAATCCTCAATCCTCAATCCTCAATCTTCAATCCTCAATACACAATCTTCAATTCTCAATACTCAATCTTCAATTCTCAATCCTCAATACTCAATCCTCAATCGTCAATCCTCAATCCTCAATCTTCAATCCTCAATACTCAATCTTCAATCCTCAATCCTCAGTCCTCAAACCTCAATTCTGAATCCTCAATCCTGAATCCTCAATCTTCGGCCCTCAGTCCTCAACAATCAGTTGTCAATCCTCAATCCTCAATAGAATATCCTCAGTTCAGAGTTTTCAATACGCAATACTCCATCTGCAATCTTCAAATCTCTATCCACAAACATCAATTCTCATCACTCAACCCTCAACACTCAGTCCCCAATCCTCAATCTTCAATCCTCAATCCTCAACCCTCAATCCTCAATCCTCAATCTTCAATCCTCAGTACTCAATCCTCAATCCTCAATCCTCAAACCTCAATCCAAAATCTTCATTCCTTAATCTTCAATCCTCAATCCTCAATCCTGATTCTTCAATCCTCAATACCCAATCCTCAATCTTCAATCCTCAATGCTCAATCCTCAACTCTCAATCCTCAATCCTCATTCCTCAGTCCTCAAACCTCAATCCTCAACCCTCAGCCCTCATCGTCAATCCTCAATCCTCAATCCTCAATTATCAACCTTCAATCCTCAGTACTCAATCTTCAATCCACAATCCTCAACTCTCAATCCTCAATACTCAATTCTCAATCGTCAATCCTCAATCTCCAATCCTCAATCTTCAAACCGCAATCCTCAATCCTCAATCCTCAGTCCTCAATCTTCAATCGTCAATACTCAATCTTGAATCCTCAATCCTCAATCCTCAATCCCCAATCCTCAATCCTCAATCCTCAATCCTCAATCCTCAATCCTCATTCTTCAATCCTCAGTCCTCAATCCTCAATCCTCAACCCTCATCCCTCATCCTCAATCCTCAATACTCAATCCTCAATCCTCAATATTCAATCCTCAATACTCAATCATCAATCCTCAATCCTCAATCCTCACTCCTCAATCCTCAATCCTTAGTCATCAGTTCTCAATCTTCAATACTCAATCGTCAATCCTCAGTCAGCAATCCTCAATCCTCAATCCTCGTTCCTCATACCTCAAACCTCAATCCTCAACCGTCAGTCCTCGTCCTCAATCCTCAAACCTCAATCCTGAATCCTCAACCTTCAATCACCAATACTCAATCTTCAATCCTCAATCCTCAATCCTCAATCCTCAATCCTCAATCCCCAATGCTCAATCCTCAATCCTCAATCTTCAATCCTCAATACTCAATCTTCAATCCTCAATACTCAATCTTCAATCCTCAATCCTCAATCCTCAATCCCGAATCCTCAATCCTCAATCCTAAATCCTCAATCCTCAATCTTCAATACTCAATACTCAATCTTCAACCCTGAATCCTCAATTCTCAATCCCCAGCCCTCAGTCCTCAGTCCTCAAACCTCAATCTTCAACCCTTAGCCCGCATCCTCAATCCTCAATCCTCAATCCTCAATCCTCAGTCCTCAAACCTCAATTCTGAATCCTCAATCTTCGTCGCTCAGTCCTCAGCAATCAGTTGTCAATCCTCAATCCTCAATAGAATATCCTCAGTTCAGAGTTTTCAATACGCAATACACATTCTGCAATCTTCAAATCTCTATCCACAAACATCAACTCTCATCACTCAACCCTCAACACTCAGTCCCCAATCCTCAATCTTCAATCCTCAATCCTCAATCCTCAATCCTCAATCCTCAATCTTCAATCTTCAATACTCAATCCTCAATCCTCAATCCTCAAACCTCAATCCAAAATCTTCATTCCTCAATCTTCAATCCTCAATCCTCAATCCTCATTCTTCAATACACAATACCCAATCCTCAATCTTCAATCCTCAATGCTCAATCCTCAATTCTCAATCCTCAATCCTCAGTCCTCAGTCCTCAAACCTCAATCCTCAACCCTCAGCCCTCATCGTCAATCCTCAATCCTCAATCCTCAATTATCAATCTTCAATCCTCAATACTCAATCTTCAATCCTCCGTCCTCAACTCTCAATCCTCAATACTCAATCCTCAATCGTCAATCTTCAATCCTCAATCCTCAATCCTCAATCCCCAATCCTCAATCATCAATCCTCAATCTTCAATCCTCAATACTCAATCTTCAATCCTCAGTCCTCCACCCTCAATCCTCAATCCTCAATCCTCATTCTTCAATCCTCAATACCCAATCCTCAATCTTCAATCCCCAATCCTCAATCCTCAATCCTCAATTCTCAATCCTCAATCCTCAATCCTCAGACCTCAAATATCAATACTCTACCCTCAGTCCTCGTCCTCAATCCACAACCCTCAAACCTCAATCCTCTACCTTCAATCATCAATATACAAAATTCAGTCCTCGATACTCAATCCTCAATCCTCAATGTTCAATCCGCGATACCCAATCCTCAATGTTCAATCCTCAATCCTCAATCCTCAACCCCCAATCCTCAATCCTCAATCCTCAATCCTCTATCCTCAACCCTCAATCCTGAATCCCCTGTCCTCAAACCTCAATCCTCTATCTTCAATCCTCAATACTCAATCTTCAATCCTCAATCCTCAATCCTCAGTCCTCAATCCTCAATCCTCAGTCGTCAGTCTTCAGTCCTCAATATTCAATCTTCAATCCTCAATCCTCAATCCTCAATCGTCAATCTTCAATCCCCAATACTCAACCTTCAATCCTCAATCCTCAATCCTCAATCCTCAATCCTCAATCCTCATTCTTCAATCCTCAATACCCAATCCTCAATCTTCATTCCTCAAACCTCAATCCTCAATTCTCAATCCTCAATCCTCAATCTTCAATCCTCATTCTTCAATCCTCAGTAGCCAATCCTCAATCTTCAATCCTCAGTCCTCAATCCTAAATCTTCAATCCTCAATACTCAATCTTCAATCCTCAATCCTCAGTCCTCAAACCTCAATTCTGAATCCTCAATCTTCGTCCCTCAGTCCCCAACAATCAGTTGTCAATCCTCAATCCTCAATAGAATATCCTCAGTTCAGAGTTTTCAATACGCAATACACATTCTGCAATCTTCAAATCTCTATCCACAAACATCAACACTCATCACTCAACCCTCAACACTCAGTCCCCAATCCTCAATCTGCAATCCTCAATCCTCAATCCTCAATCCTCAATCTTCAATCCTCAATACTCAATACTCAATCCTCAATCCTCAAACCTCAATCCAAAATCTTCATTCCTCAATCTTCAATCCTCAATCCTCAATCCTGATTCTTCAATACACAATACCCAATCCTCAATCTTCAATCCTCAATGCTCAATCCTCAATTCTCAATCCTCAATCCTCAGTCCTCAGTCCTCAAACCTGAATCTTCAGCCCTCAGCCCTCATCCTCAATCCTCAATCCTCAATCCTCAATCCTAAATCTTCAATCCTCAATACTCAATCTTCAATCCTCAATCCTCAGTCCTCAAACCTCAATTCTGAATCCTCAATCCTGAATCCTCAATCTTCGGCCCTCAGTCCTCAACAATCGGTTGTCAATCCTCAATCCTCGTCAGAATATCCTCAGTTCAGTGTTTTCAATACGCAATACTCAATCTGCAATCTTCAAATCTCAATCCGCCAACATCAATTCTCATCACTCAACCCTCAACACTCAGTCCCCAATCCTCAATCTTCAATCCTCAACCCTCAATCCTCAATCCTCAATCCTCAACCTTCAATCCTCAATTCTCAATCCTCAATCTTCAACCCTCAGCCCTCATCCTCAATCCTCAATCCTCAATCCTCAATCCTCAATCCTAAATCTTCAATCCTCAATACTCAATCTTCAATCCTCAGTCCTCAGACCTCAAACCTCAATCCAAAATCTTCATTCCTCAATCCTCAATCCTCAATCCTCAATCCTGATTCTTCAATCCTCGATACCCAATCCTCAATCTTCATCCTCAATCCTCAATCCTCAATTGTCAATCCTCAATCCTCAGTCCTCAGTCCTCATACCTCAATCCTCAACCCTCAGCCCTAATCGTCAATCCTCAATCCTCAATCCTCAATCCTCAATCTGCAATCCTCAATACTCAATCGTCAATCCTCAATCCCCAATCCTCAATTTTCAAACCTCAATCCTCAATCCTCAATCCTCAATCCTCAGTCTTCAATCCTCAATACTCAATCTTCAATCCTCAATCCTCAATTCTCAATCCCCAATCCTCAATCCTCAATCCTCAATTTTCAATCCTCAATACTCAATCTTCAATCCTCAGTCCTCAATCCTCAATCCTCAATCCTCATTCTTCAATCATCAATACCCAATCCTCAATCTTCAATCCTCAATCCTCAATCCTCAATTCTCAATCCTCAATCCTCAATCCTCAGACCTCAAACATTAATACTCAACCCTCAGTCCTCGTCCTCAATCCACAACCCTCTATCCTCAATCCTCAATCTTCAATCATCAATATACAATCTTCATTCCTCAATCCTCAATCCTCAATCCTCAATCCTCAATGTTCAATACGCGATACCCAATCCTCGACGTTCAATCCTCAATCCTCAATCCTCAATCCTCAATCCTCAATCCTCAATCCTCAATCCTCAAACCTCAATCCTCAACCTTCAATCCTCAATACTCAATCTTCAATCCTCAATCCTCAATCCTCAATCCTCAATCCTCAATCCTCAATCCTCAATCGTCAGTCTTCAATCCTCAATCCTCAATCTTCAATCCTGAATCCTCTGTCCTCAAACCTCAATCCTCAATCTTCAATCCTCAATACTCAATCTTCAATCCTCAATCCTCAATCCTCAGTCCTCAATCCTCAATCCTCAGTCGTCTGTCTTCAATCCTCAATCCTCAATCCTCAATCTTCAATCCTCAATACTCAATCCTCAATACTCAATCCTCAATCGTCAATCCTCAATCCCCAATCCTCAATCTTCAAACCTCAATCCTCAATCCTCAATCCTCAATCCTCAATCTTCAATTCTCAATACTCAATCTTCAATCCTCAATCCTCAATCCTCAATCCCCAATCCTCAATCCTAAATCCTCAATCTTCAATCCTCAATACTCAATCTTCAATCCTCAATCCTCAATCCTCAATCCCCAATCCTCATTCTTCAATCCTCAATACCCAATCCTCAATCTTCAATCCTCTATCCTCAATCCTCAATCCTCGAACCTCAATCCTCACTCCTCAACCCTCATTCTTTAATCCTCAATACCCAATCCTCAATCTTCATCCTCAATCCTCAATCCTCAATTCTCAATCCTCAATCCTCAGTCCTCAGTCCTCAAACCTCCATCCTCAACCCTCAGCCCTCATCGTCAATCCTCAATCCTCTATCCTCAATCCTCAATCTTCAATCCTCAATACTCAATCTTCAATCCTCTATCCTCAATTCTCAATCCTCAATCCTCAATCCTCAATCCTCAATCCTCAGTCCTCAAACCTCTATCCTGAATCCTCAATCCTGAATCCTCAATCTTCAGACCTCAGACCTCAACAATCAGTTGTCAGTCCTCAATCCTCAATAAAAAATCATCAATTCACAGTTTTCAATACACAATACTCAATCTGCAATCTTCAAATCCCTATCCACAAACATCAATTCTCATCACTCAACCCTCAACACTCAGTCCCCAATCCTCAATACACAATCCACAAGCCTCAATCCTCAATCCTCAATCCTCAGTCCTCAAACCTCAATCCTCAATCCTCAATCCTCAATCGTCAGTCTTCAATCCTCAATACTCAATCTTCAATCCTCAATCCTCAATCCTCAATCCTCAATCCTCATTCTTCAATCCTCAATACCCAATGCTCAATCCTCAACCTTCAATCCTCAATACTCAATCCTCAATCCTCAATCCTCAAACCTCAATCCAAAATCTTCATTCCTCAATCTCCAATCCTCAATCTTCAATCCCCAATCCTCAGTCCTCAAACCACAATTCTGAATACTCAATCCTGAATCCTCAATCTTCAGCTCTCAGTCCTCAACAATTAGTTGTCAGTCCTCAATCCTCAATAGAATATCCTCAGTTCAGAGTCTTCAATACGCAATACTCAATCTGCAATCTTCAAATCTCTATCCACCAACATCAATTCTCATCACTCAACCCTCAACACTCAGTCCCCAATCCTCAATCTTCAATACTCAATCCTCAATCCTCCATCCTCATTCTTCAATCCTCAATACCCAATCCTCAATCTTCAATCCTCAATCCTAAATCCTCAATTCTCAATCCTCAATCCTCAGTCCTCTGTCCTCAAAACTCAATCCTCAACCCTCAGCCCTCATCGTCAATCCTCAATTCTCAATCCTCAATCCTCAACCTTCAATCCTCAATACTCAATCCTCAATCCTCAATCCTCAAACCTCAATCCAAAATCTTCATTCCTCAATCTCCAATCCTCAATCCTCAATCCTGATTCTTCAATCCTCAATACCCAATCCTCAATCTTCAATCCTCAATCAGCAATCCTCAATTCTCAATCCTCAATCCTCAGTCCTCAGTCCTCAAACCTCAATCTTCAACCCTCAGCCCTGATCCTCAATCCTCAATCCTCAATCCTCAATCCTCAATCCTCAATCCTCAATCCTCAATCCGCAATCCTCAATCCTCAATCCTCAATCCTCAATCCTCAATGTTCAATCCGCGATACCCAATCGTCGATGTTCAATCCTCAATCCTCAATCCTCAATCCTCAATCCTCAATCCTCAATCCTCAATCCTCAACCCTCAATTCTGAAACCTCAATCCTCAACCTTCAATCCTCAATACTCAATCTTCAATCCTCAATCCTCAATCCTCAACCCTCAGCCCTCATCGTCAATCCTCAATCCTCAATCCTCAATTGTCAACCTTCAATCCTCAATACTCAATCTTCAATCCTCAATCCTCAACTCTCAATCCTCAATTCTCAATCCTCAATCGTCAATCCTCAATCCTCAATCCTCAATCTTCAATCCTCAATACTCAATCTTCAATCCTCAATACTCAATCTTCAATCCTCAATCCTCAATCCTCAATCCCCTATCCTCAATCCTCAATCCTAAATCCTCAATCCTCAATCTTCAATCCTCAATACTCAATCTTCAATCTTCAATCCTGAATCCTCAATTCTCAATCCCCAATCCTCAATCCTCAATCCTCAATCTTCAATCCTCAATACTCAATCTTCAATCCTCAGTCCTCAATCCTCAATCCTCAATCCTCATTCTTCAATCATCAATACCCAATCCTCAATCTTCAATCCTCAATCCTCAATCCTCAATTCTCAATCCTCAATCCTCAATCCTCAGACCTCAAACATTAATACTCAACCCTCAGTCCTCGTCCTCAATCCACAACCCTCTATCCTCAATCCTCAATCTTCAATCATCAATATACAATCTTCATTCCTCAATCCTCAATCCTCAATCCTCAATCCTCAATGTTCAATACGCGATACCCAATCCTCGACGTTCAATCCTCAATCCTCAATCCTCAATCCTCAATCCTCAATCCTCAATCCTCAATCCTCAAACCTCAATCCTCAACCTTCAATCCTCAATCCTCAATCGTCAGTCTTCAATCCTCAATCCTCAATCTTCAATCCTGAATCCTCTGTCCTCAAACCTCAATCCTCAATCTTCAATCCTCAATACTCAATCTTCAATCCTCAATCCTCAATCCTCAGTCCTCAATCCTCAATCCTCAGTCGTCTGTCTTCAATCCTCAATCCTCAATCCTCAATCTTCAATCCTCAATACTCAATCCTCAATACTCAATCCTCAATCGTCAATCCTCAATCCCCAATCCTCAATCTTCAAACCTCAATCCTCAATCCTCAAATCTCAATCCTCAATCTTCAATTCTCAATACTCAATCTTCAATCCTCAATCCTCAATCCTCAATCCCCAATCCTCAATCCTAAATCCTCAATCTTCAATCCTCAATACTCAATCTTCAATCCTCAATCCTCAATCCTCAATCCCCAATCCTCATTCTTCAATCCTCAATACCCAATCCTCAATCTTCAATCCTCTATCCTCAATCCTCAATCCTCGAACCTCAATCCTCACTCCTCAACCCTCATTCTTTAATCCTCAATACCCAATCCTCAATCTTCATCCTCAATCCTCAATCCTCAATTCTCAATCCTCAATCCTCAGTCCTCAGTCCTCAAACCTCCATCCTCAACCCTCAGCCCTCATCGTCAATCCTCAATCCTCTATCCTCAATCCTCAATCTTCAATCCTCAATACTCAATCTTCAATCCTCTATCCTCAATTCTCAATCCTCAATCCTCAATCCTCAATCCTCAATCCTCAGTCCTCAAACCTCTATCCTGAATCCTCAATCCTGAATCCTCAATCTTCAGACCTCAGACCTCAACAATCAGTTGTCAGTCCTCAATCCTCAATAGAAAATCATCAATTCACAGTTTTCAATACACAATACTCAATCTGCAATCTTCAAATCCCTATCCACAAACATCAATTCTCATCACTCAACCCTCAACACTCAGTCCCCAATCCTCAATACACAATCCACAAGCCTCAATCCTCAATCCTCAATCCTCAGTCCTCAAACCTCAATCCTCAATCCTCAATCCTCAATCGTCAGTCTTCAATCCTCAATACTCAATCTTCAATCCTCAATCCTCAATCCTCAATCCTCAATCCTCATTCTTCAATCCTCAATACCCAATGCTCAATCCTCAACCTTCAATCTTCAATACTCAATCCTCAATCCTCAATCCTCAAACCTCAATCCAAAATCTTCATTCCTCAATCTCCAATCCTCAATCCTCAATCCCCAATCCTCAGTCCTCAAACCACAATTCTGAATACTCAATCCTGAATCCTCAATCTTCAGCTCTCAGTCCTCAACAATTAGTTGTCAGTCCTCAATCCTCAATAGAATATCCTCAGTTCAGAGTCTTCAATACGCAATACTCAATCTGCAATCTTCAAATCTCTATCCACCAACATCAATTCTCATCACTCAACCCTCAACACTCAGTCCCCAATCCTCAATCTTCAATACTCAATCCTCAATCCTCCATCCTCATTCTTCAATCCTCAATACCCAATCCTCAATATTCAATCCTCAATCCTCAATCCTCAATCCTCAATCCTCAATCTTCAATTCTCAATACTCAATCTTCAATCCTCAATCCTCAATCCTCAATCCTCAATCCTCAATGTTCAATACGCGATACCCAATCCTCGACGTTCAATCCTCAATCCTCAATCCTCAATCCTCAATCCTCAATCCTCAATCCTCAATCCTCAAACCTCAATCCTCAACCTTCAATCCTCAATACTCAATCTTCAATCCTCAATCCTCAATCCTCAATCCTCAATCCTCAATCCTCAATCGTCAGTCTTCAATCCTCAATCCTCAATCTTCAATCCTGAATCCTCTGTCCTCAAACCTCAATCCTCAACCCTCAGTCCTCATCTTCAATTCTCAATTCTCAATCCTCAATCCTCACTCCTCAATCTTCAATCCTCAATAATCAATCTCCAATCCTAGATCCTCAATCCCCAATCCTCAATCCTTAATCCTCAATCTTCAATCCTCAATCCCCAGTCCTCAATCTTCAATCCTCAATGCGCAATCCTCAATCCTCAATCCTCAGTCCTCAATCCTCAATCCTCAATCCTCAAACCTCAATCCTCTACCGTCAGTCCTCGTCCTCATTCCTCAACCCTCAATCTTCAATACACAATCTTCAATCATTAATACTCAATCTTCAATCCTCAATCCTCAATCCTCAATCCTCAATCCTCAATCCTCAATATTCAACACACAACCCTCAACCATCAATCCTCAATACTCAACCATCAATCCTCAGTTCTCAATACTCAATAGAATATCGTGAATTCTCATGGTTCAATACTCAATCAACAATATTCAATAATCAAATCTCAATCCTCAAACATCAATTCTCAACACTCAATCCTCAACACTCAGTCCTCTCTCTTCAGTCCTCCATCCTCAATCCTCAATCCTCAAGCGTCAACCCTCAATCCTCAATCCTCAACCCTCAATCCTCAGTCCTCAAACCTCAATCCCGAATCCTCAATCCTTAATCCTCAAACTTCAATCCTTAATCCCCAGTCCTCAATCTTCAATCCTCAATGCTGAATCCTCAATCCTCAATCCTCAGTCCTCAATCCTCAACCCTCAATCCTCAATCCTCAGCCCTCAATCCTCAACCGTCAGTCCTCGTCCTCAATCCTCAAACCTCAATCCTCAACTCTCAATCCTCAATCCTCAGTCCTCAGTCCTCAAACCTCAATCCTCAACCCTCAGCCCTCATCCTCAATCCTCAATCCTCAATCCTCAATCCTCAATCCTCATTCTTCAATCCTCAATACCCAATCCTCAATCTTCATTCCTCAAACCTCAATCCTCAATTCTCAATCCTCAATCCTCAATCTTCAATCCTCATTCTTCAATCCTCAGTAGCCAATCCTCAATCTTCAATCCTCAGTCCTCAATCCTAAATCTTCAATCCTCAATACTCAATCTTCAATCCTCAATCCTCAGTCCTCAAACCTCAATTCTGAATCCTCAATCTTCGTCCCTCAGTCCCCAACAATCAGTTGTCAATCCTCAATCCTCAATAGAATATCCTCAGTTCAGAGTTTTCAATACGCAATACACATTCTGCAATCTTCAAATCTCTATCCACAAACATCAACACTCATCACTCAACCCTCAACACTCAGTCCCCAATCCTCAATCTGCAATCCTCAATCCTCAATCCTCAATCCTCAATCTTCAATCCTCAATACTCAATACTCAATCCTCAATCCTCAAACCTCAATCCAAAATCTTCATTCCTCAATCTTCAATCCTCAATCCTCAATCCTGATTCTTCAATACACAATACCCAATCCTCAATCTTCAATCCTCAATGCTCAATCCTCAATTCTCAATCCTCAATCCTCAGTCCTCAGTCCTCAAACCTGAATCTTCAGCCCTCAGCCCTCATCCTCAATCCTCAATCCTCAATCCTCAATCCTAAATCTTCAATCCTCAATACTCAATCTTCAATCCTCAATCCTCAGTCCTCAAACCTCAATTCTGAATCCTCAATCCTGAATCCTCAATCTTCGGCCCTCAGTCCTCAACAATCGGTTGTCAATCCTCAATCCTCGTCAGAATATCCTCAGTTCAGTGTTTTCAATACGCAATACTCAATCTGCAATCTTCAAATCTCAATCCGCCAACATCAATTCTCATCACTCAACCCTCAACACTCAGTCCCCAATCCTCAATCTTCAATCCTCAACCCTCAATCCTCAATCCTCAATCCTCAACCTTCAATCCTCAATTCTCAATCCTCAATCTTCAACCCTCAGCCCTCATCCTCAATCCTCAATCCTCAATCCTCAATCCTCAATCCTAAATCTTCAATCCTCAATACTCAATCTTCAATCCTCAGTCCTCAGACCTCAAACCTCAATCCAAAATCTTCATTCCTCAATCCTCAATCCTCAATCCTCAATCCTGATTCTTCAATCCTCGATACCCAATCCTCAATCTTCATCCTCAATCCTCAATCCTCAATTGTCAATCCTCAATCCTCAGTCCTCAGTCCTCATACCTCAATCCTCAACCCTCAGCCCTAATCGTCAATCCTCAATCCTCAATCCTCAATCCTCAATCTGCAATCCTCAATACTCAATCGTCAATCCTCAATCCCCAATCCTCAATTTTCAAACCTCAATCCTCAATCCTCAATCCTCAATCCTCAGTCTTCAATCCTCAATACTCAATCTTCAATCCTCAATCCTCAATTCTCAATCCCCAATCCTCAATCCTCAATCCTCAATCTTCAATCCTCAATACTCAATCTTCAATCCTCAGTCCTCAATCCTCAATCCTCAATCCTCATTCTTCAATCATCAATACCCAATCCTCAATCTTCAATCCTCAATCCTCAATCCTCAATTCTCAATCCTCAATCCTCAATCCTCAGACCTCAAACATTAATACTCAACCCTCAGTCCTCGTCCTCAATCCACAACCCTCTATCCTCAATCCTCAATCTTCAATCATCAATATACAATCTTCATTCCTCAATCCTCAATCCTCAATCCTCAATCCTCAATGTTCAATACGCGATACCCAATCCTCGACGTTCAATCCTCAATCCTCAATCCTCAATCCTCAATCCTCAATCCTCAATCCTCAATCCTCAAACCTCAATCCTCAACCTTCAATCCTCAATACTCAATCTTCAATCCTCAATCCTCAATCCTCAATCCTCAATCCTCAATCCTCAATCCTCAATCGTCAGTCTTCAATCCTCAATCCTCAATCTTCAATCCTGAATCCTCTGTCCTCAAACCTCAATCCTCAATCTTCAATCCTCAATACTCAATCTTCAATCCTCAATCCTCAATCCTCAGTCCTCAATCCTCAATCCTCAGTCGTCTGTCTTCAATCCTCAATCCTCAATCCTCAATCCTCAATCCTCATTCTTCAATCCTCAATACCCAATGCTCAATCCTCAACCTTCAATCTTCAATACTCAATCCTCAATCCTCAATCCTCAAACCTCAATCCAAAATCTTCATTCCTCAATCTCCAATCCTCAATCCTCAATCCCCAATCCTCAGTCCTCAAACCACAATTCTGAATACTCAATCCTGAATCCTCAATCTTCAGCTCTCAGTCCTCAACAATTAGTTGTCAGTCCTCAATCCTCAATAGAATATCCTTAGTTCAGAGTCTTCAATACGCAATACTCAATCTGCAATCTTCAAATCTCTATCCACCAACATCAATTCTCATCACTCAACCCTCAACACTCAGTCCCCAATCCTCAATCTTCAATACTCAATCCTCAATCCTCCATCCTCATTCTTCAATCCTCAATACCCAATCCTCAATCTTCAATCCTCAATCCTCAATCCTCAATCCTCAATCCTCAATCTTCAATTCTCAATACTCAATCTTCAATCCTCAATCCTCAATCCTCAATCCTCAATCCTCAATGTTCAATACGCGATACCCAATCCTCGACGTTCAATCCTCAATCCTCAATCCTCAATCCTCAATCCTCAATCCTCAATCCTCAATCCTCAAACCTCAATCCTCAACCTTCAATCCTCAATACTCAATCTTCAATCCTCAATCCTCAATCCTCAATCCTCAATCCTCAATCCTCAATCGTCAGTCTTCAATCCTCAATCCTCAATCTTCAATCCTGAATCCTCTGTCCTCAAACCTCAATCCTCAACCCTCAGTCCTCATCTTCAATTCTCAATTCTCAATCCTCAATCCTCACTCCTCAATCTTCAATCCTCAATAATCAATCTCCAATCCTAGATCCTCAATCCCCAATCCTCAATCCTTAATCCTCAATCTTCAATCCTCAATCCCCAGTCCTCAATCTTCAATCCTCAATGCGCAATCCTCAATCCTCAATCCTCAGTCCTCAATCCTCAATCCTCAATCCTCAAACCTCAATCCTCTACCGTCAGTCCTCGTCCTCATTCCTCAACCCTCAATCTTCAATACACAATCTTCAATCATTAATACTCAATCTTCAATCCTCAATCCTCAATCCTCAATCCTCAATCCTCAATCCTCAATATTCAACACACAACCCTCAACCATCAATCCTCAATACTCAACCATCAATCCTCAGTTCTCAATACTCAATAGAATATCGTGAATTCTCATGGTTCAATACTCAATCAACAATATTCAATAATCAAATCTCAATCCTCAAACATCAATTCTCAACACTCAATCCTCAACACTCAGTCCTCTCTCTTCAATCCTCCATCCTCAATCCTCAATCCTCAAGCGTCAACCCTCAATCCTCAATCCTCAACCCTCAATCCTCAGTCCTCAAACCTCAATCCCGAATCCTCAATCCTTAATTCTCAAACTTCAATCCTTAATCCCCAGTCCTCAATCTTCAATCCTCAATGCTGAATCCTCAATCCTCAATCCTCAGTCCTCAATCCTCAACCCTCAATCCTCAATCCTCAACCCTCAATCCTCAACCGTCTGTCCTCAATCCTCAATCCTCAATACTGAGTCCTCAATCCTCAATCTTCAATCCTTAATACTCAAACTTCAATCCTCAATCCTCAATCCTCAATCCTCAATCCTCAATCCTCAATCCTCAATCCTCAAACTTCAATCCTCAATCCTCAATCCTCAGTCCTCAATCCTCAATCCTCAATGTTCAATCCGCACTACCCAATCCTCAATCTTCACTCCTCAATCCTCAATCCTCAATCCTCAATCCTCAGTTATCAATTCACAATCTTCAATACTCAATCGTCAATCCTCAGTCCTCAATCCTCAATCCTCAATCATCGTTCCTCAAACCTCAATCCTCAACCATCAGTCCTCATCCCCAATTCTCAATTCTCAATCCTCAATCCTCACTCATCAATCTTCAATCCTCAATAATCAATCTCCAATCCTAGATCCTCAATCCCCAATCCTCAATCCTTAATCCTCAATCTTTAATCCTCAATCCCCAGTCCTCAATCTTCAATCCTCAATGCGCAATCCTCAATCCTCAATCCTGAGTCCTCAATCCTCAATCCTCAATCCTCAAACCTCAATCCTCTACCGTCAGTCCACGTCCTCATTCCTCAACACTCAATCTTCAATACTCAATCTTCAATCATTAATACTCAATCTTCAATCCTCAATCCTCAATCATCAATCCTCAATCCTCAATATTCAACACACAACCCTCAACCATCAATCCTCAATACTCAACCATCAATCCTCAATTCTCAATACTCAATAGAATATCCAGAATTCTCATGGTTCAATACTCAATCAACAATATTCAATAATCAAATCTCAATCCTCAAACATCAATTCTCAACACTCAATCCTCAACACTCAGTCCTCTCTCTTCAGTCCTCCATCCTCAATCCTCAATCCTCAAGCGTCAACCCTCAATCCTCAATCCTCAACCCTCAATCCTCAGTCCTCAAACCTCAATCCCGAATCCTCAATCCTTAATCCTCAAACTTCAATCCTTAATCCCCAGTCCTCAATCTTCAATCCTCAATGCTGAATCCTCAATCCTCAATCCTCAGTCCTCAATCCTCAACCCTCAATCCTCAATCCTCAGCCCTCAATCCTCAACCGTCAGTCCTCGTCCTCAATCCTCAAACCTCAATCCTCAACTCTCAATCCTCAATCCTCAGTCCTCAGTCCTCAAACCTCAATCCTCAACCCTCAGCCCTCATCCTCAATCCTCAATCCTCAATCCTCAATCCTCAATCCTCATTCTTCAATCCTCAATACCCAATCCTCAATCTTCATTCCTCAAACCTCAATCCTCAATTCTCAATCCTCAATCCTCAATCTTCAATCCTCATTCTTCAATCCTCAGTAGCCAATCCTCAATCTTCAATCCTCAGTCCTCAATCCTAAATCTTCAATCCTCAATACTCAATCTTCAATCCTCAATCCTCAGTCCTCAAACCTCAATTCTGAATCCTCAATCTTCGTCCCTCAGTCCCCAACAATCAGTTGTCAATCCTCAATCCTCAATAGAATATCCTCAGTTCAGAGTTTTCAATACGCAATACACATTCTGCAATCTTCAAATCTCTATCCACAAACATCAACACTCATCACTCAACCCTCAACACTCAGTCCCCAATCCTCAATCTGCAATCCTCAATCCTCAATCCTCAATCCTCAATCTTCAATCCTCAATACTCAATACTCAATCCTCAATCCTCAAACCTCAATCCAAAATCTTCATTCCTCAATCTTCAATCCTCAATCCTCAATCCTGATTCTTCAATACACAATACCCAATCCTCAATCTTCAATCCTCAATGCTCAATCCTCAATTCTCAATCCTCAATCCTCAGTCCTCAGTCCTCAAACCTGAATCTTCAGCCCTCAGCCCTCATCCTCAATCCTCAATCCTCAATCCTCAATCCTAAATCTTCAATCCTCAATACTCAATCTTCAATCCTCAATCCTCAGTCCTCAAACCTCAATTCTGAATCCTCAATCCTGAATCCTCAATCTTCGGCCCTCAGTCCTCAACAATCGGTTGTCAATCCTCAATCCTCGTCAGAATATCCTCAGTTCAGTGTTTTCAATACGCAATACTCAATCTGCAATCTTCAAATCTCAATCCGCCAACATCAATTCTCATCACTCAACCCTCAACACTCAGTCCCCAATCCTCAATCTTCAATCCTCAACCCTCAATCCTCAATCCTCAATCCTCAACCTTCAATCCTCAATTCTCAATCCTCAATCTTCAACCCTCAGCCCTCATCCTCAATCCTCAATCCTCAATCCTCAATCCTCAATCCTAAATCTTCAATCCTCAATACTCAATCTTCAATCCTCAGTCCTCAGACCTCAAACCTCAATCCAAAATCTTCATTCCTCAATCCTCAATCCTCAATCCTCAATCCTGATTCTTCAATCCTCGATACCCAATCCTCAATCTTCATCCTCAATCCTCAATCCTCAATTGTCAATCCTCAATCCTCAGTCCTCAGTCCTCATACCTCAATCCTCAACCCTCAGCCCTAATCGTCAATCCTCAATCCTCAATCCTCAATCCTCAATCTGCAATCCTCAATACTCAATCGTCAATCCTCAATCCCCAATCCTCAATTTTCAAACCTCAATCCTCAATCCTCAATCCTCAATCCTCAGTCTTCAATCCTCAATACTCAATCTTCAATCCTCAATCCTCAATTCTCAATCCCCAATCCTCAATCCTCAATCCTCAATCTTCAATCCTCAATACTCAATCTTCAATCCTCAGTCCTCAATCCTCAATCCTCAATCCTCATTCTTTAATCATCAATACCCAATCCTCAATCTTCAATCCTCAATCCTCAATCCTCAATTCTCAATCCTCAATCCTCAATCCTCAGACCTCAAACATTAATACTCAACCCTCAGTCCTCGTCCTCAATCCACAACCCTCTATCCTCAATCCTCAATCTTCAATCATCAATATACAATCTTCATTCCTCAATCCTCAATCCTCAATCCTCAATCCTCAATGTTCAATACGCGATACCCAATCCTCGACGTTCAATCCTCAATCCTCAATCCTCAATCCTCAATCCTCAATCCTCAATCCTCAATCCTCAAACCTCAATCCTCAACCTTCAATCCTCAATACTCAATCTTCAATCCTCAATCCTCAATCCTCAATCCTCAATCCTCAATCCTCAATCCTCAATCGTCAGTCTTCAATCCTCAATCCTCAATCTTCAATCCTGAATCCTCTGTCCTCAAACCTCAATCCTCAATCTTCAATCCTCAATACTCAATCTTCAATCCTCAATCCTCAATCCTCAGTCCTCAATCCTCAATCCTCAGTCGTCTGTCTTCAATCCTCAATCCTCAATCCTCAATCTTCAATCCTCAATACTCAATCCTCAATACTCAATCTTCAATCCTCAATCCTCAATCCTCAATCCCCAATCCTCAATCCTAAATCCTCAATCTTCAATCCTCAATACTCAATCTTCAATCCTCAATCCTCAATCCTCAATCCCCAATCCTCATTCTTCAATCCTCAATACCCAATCCTCAATCTTCAATCCTCTATCCTCAATCCTCAATCCTCGAACCTCAATCCTCACTCCTCAACCCTCATTCTTTAATCCTCAATACCCAATCCTCAATCTTCATCCTCAATCCTCAATCCTCAATTCTCAATCCTCAATCCTCAGTCCTCAGTCCTCAAACCTCCATCCTCAACCCTCAGCCCTCATCGTCAATCCTCAATCCTCTATCCTCAATCCTCAATCTTCAATCCTCAATACTCAATCTTCAATCCTCTATCCTCAATTCTCAATCCTCAATCCTCAATCCTCAATCCTCAATCCTCAGTCCTCAAACCTCTATCCTGAATCCTCAATCCTGAATCCTCAATCTTCAGACCTCAGACCTCAACAATCAGTTGTCAGTCCTCAATCCTCAATAAAAAATCATCAATTCACAGTTTTCAATACACAATACTCAATCTGCAATCTTCAAATCCCTATCCACAAACATCAATTCTCATCACTCAACCCTCAACACTCAGTCCCCAATCCTCAATACACAATCCACAAGCCTCAATCCTCAATCCTCAATCCTCAGTCCTCAAACCTCAATCCTCAATCCTCAATCCTCAATCGTCAGTCTTCAATCCTCAATACTCAATCTTCAATCCTCAATCCTCAATCCTCAATCCTCAATCCTCATTCTTCAATCCTCAATACCCAATGCTCAATCCTCAACCTTCAATCCTCAATACTCAATCCTCAATCCTCAATCCTCAAACCTCAATCCAAAATCTTCATTCCTCAATCTCCAATCCTCAATCCTCAATCCCCAATCCTCAGTCCTCAAACCACAATTCTGAATACTCAATCCTGAATCCTCAATCTTCAGCTCTCAGTCCTCAACAATTAGTTGTCAGTCCTCAATCCTCAATAGAATATCCTCAGTTCAGAGTCTTCAATACGCAATACTCAATCTGCAATCTTCAAATCTCTATCCACCAACATCAATTCTCATCACTCAACCCTCAACACTCAGTCCCCAATCCTCAATCTTCAATACTCAATCCTCAATCCTCCATCCTCATTCTTCAATCCTCAATACCCAATCCTCAATCTTCAATCCTCAATCCTAAATCCTCAATTCTCAATCCTCAATCCTCAGTCCTCTGTCCTCAAAACTCAATCCTCAACCCTCAGCCCTCATCGTCAATCCTCAATTCTCAATCCTCAATCCTCAACCTTCAATCCTCAATACTCAATCCTCAATCCTCAATCCTCAAACCTCAATCCAAAATCTTCATTCCTCAATCTCCAATCCTCAATCCTCAATCCTGATTCTTCAATCCTCAATACCCAATCCTCAATCTTCAATCCTCAATCAGCAATCCTCAATTCTCAATCCTCAATCCTCAGTCCTCAGTCCTCAAACCTCAATCTTCAACCCTCAGCCCTGATCCTCAATCCTCAATCCTCAATCCTCAATCCTCAATCCTCAATCCTCAATCCTCAATCCGCAATCCTCAATCCTCAATCCTCAATCCTCAATCCTCAATGTTCAATCCGCGATACCCAATCGTCGATGTTCAATCCTCAATCCTCAATCCTCAATCCTCAATCCTCAATCCTCAATCCTCAATCCTCAACCCTCAATTCTGAAACCTCAATCCTCAACCTTCAATCCTCAATACTCAATCTTCAATCCTCAATCCTCAATCCTCAACCTCAGCCCTCATCGTCAATCCTCAATCCTCAATCCTCAATTGTCAACCTTCAATCCTCAATACTCAATCTTCAATCCTCAATCCTCAACTCTCAATCCTCAATTCTCAATCCTCAATCGTCAATCCTCAATCCTCAATCCTCAATCTTCAATCCTCAATACTCAATCTTCAATCCTCAATACTCAATCTTCAATCCTCAATCCTCAATCCTCAATCCCCTATCCTCAATCCTCAATCCTAAATCCTCAATCCTCAATCTTCAATCCTCAATACTCAATCTTCAATCTTCAATCCTGAATCCTCAATTCTCAATCCCCAATCCTCAATCCTCAATCCTCAATCTTCAATCCTCAATACTCAATCTTCAATCCTCAGTCCTCAATCCTCAATCCTCAATCCTCATTCTTCAATCATCAATACCCAATCCTCAATCTTCAATCCTCAATCCTCAATCCTCAATTCTCAATCCTCAATCCTCAATCCTCAGACCTCAAACATTAATACTCAACCCTCAGTCCTCGTCCTCAATCCACAACCCTCTATCCTCAATCCTCAATCTTCAATCATCAATATACAATCTTCATTCCTCAATCCTCTATCCTCAATCCTCAATCCTCAATGTTCAATACGCGATACCCAATCCTCGACGTTCAATCCTCAATCCTCAATCCTCAATCCTCAATCCTCAATCCTCAATCCTCAATCCTCAATCCTCAAACCTCAATCCTCAACCTTCAATCCTCAATACTCAATCTTCAATCCTCAATCCTCAATCCTCAATCCTCAATCCTCAATCCTCAATCGTCAGTCTTCAATCCTCAATCCTCAATCTTCAATCCTGAATCCTCTGTCCTCAAACCTCAATCCTCAATCTTCAATCCTCAATACTCAATCTTCAATCCTCAATCCTCAATCCTCAGTCCTCAATCCTCAATCCTCAGTCGTCTGTCTTCAATCCTCAATCCTCAATCCTCAATCTTCAATCCTCAATACTCAATCCTCAATACTCAATCCTCAATCGTCAATCCTCAATCCCCAATCCTCAATCTTCAAACCTCAATCCTCAATCCTCAAATCTCAATCCTCAATCTTCAATTCTCAATACTCAATCTTCAATCCTCAATCCTCAATCCTCAATCCCCAATCCTCAATCCTAAATCCTCAATCTTCAATCCTCAATACTCAATCTTCAATCCTCAATCCTCAATCCTCAATCCCCAATCCTCATTCTTCAATCCTCAATACCCAATCCTCAATCTTCAATCCTCTATCCTCAATCCTCAATCCTCGAACCTCAATCCTCACTCCTCAACCCTCATTCTTTAATCCTCAATACCCAATCCTCAATCTTCATCCTCAATCCTCAATCCTCAATTCTCAATCCTCAATCCTCAGTCCTCAGTCCTCAAACCTCCATCCTCAACCCTCAGCCCTCATCGTCAATCCTCAATCCTCTATCCTCAATCCTCAATCTTCAATCCTCAATACTCAATCTTCAATCCTCTATCCTCAATTCTCAATCCTCAATCCTCAATCCTCAATCCTCAATCCTCAGTCCTCAAACCTCTATCCTGAATCCTCAATCCTGAATCCTCAATCTTCAGACCTCAGACCTCAACAATCAGTTGTCAGTCCTCAATCCTCAATAGAAAATCATCAATTCACAGTTTTCAATACACAATACTCAATCTGCAATCTTCAAATCCCTATCCACAAACATCAATTCTCATCACTCAACCCTCAACACTCAGTCCCCAATCCTCAATACACAATCCACAAGCCTCAATCCTCAATCCTCAATCCTCAGTCCTCAAACCTCAATCCTCAATCCTCAATCCTCAATCGTCAGTCTTCAATCCTCAATACTCAATCTTCAATCCTCAATCCTCAATCCTCAATCCTCAATCCTCATTCTTCAATCCTCAATACCCAATGCTCAATCCTCAACCTTCAATCTTCAATACTCAATCCTCAATCCTCAATCCTCAAACCTCAATCCAAAATCTTCATTCCTCAATCTCCAATCCTCAATCCTCAATCCCCAATCCTCAGTCCTCAAACCACAATTCTGAATACTCAATCCTGAATCCTCAATCTTCAGCTCTCAGTCCTCAACAATTAGTTGTCAGTCCTCAATCCTCAATAGAATATCCTCAGTTCAGAGTCTTCAATACGCAATACTCAATCTGCAATCTTCAAATCTCTATCCACCAACATCAATTCTCATCACTCAACCCTCAACACTCAGTCCCCAATCCTCAATCTTCAATACTCAATCCTCAATCCTCCATCCTCATTCTTCAATCCTCAATACCCAATCCTCAATCTTCAATCCTCAATCCTCAATCCTCAATCCTCAATCCTCAATCTTCAATTCTCAATACTCAATCTTCAATCCTCAATCCTCAATCCTCAATCCTCAATCCTCAATGTTCAATACGCGATACCCAATCCTCGACGTTCAATCCTCAATCCTCAATCCTCAATCCTCAATCCTCAATCCTCAATCCTCAATCCTCAAACCTCAATCCTCAACCTTCAATCCTCAATACTCAATCTTCAATCCTCAATCCTCAATCCTCAATCCTCAATCCTCAATCCTCAATCGTCAGTCTTCAATCCTCAATCCTCAATCTTCAATCCTGAATCCTCTGTCCTCAAACCTCAATCCTCAACCCTCAGTCCTCATCTTCAATTCTCAATTCTCAATCCTCAATCCTCACTCCTCAATCTTCAATCCTCAATAATCAATCTCCAATCCTAGATCCTCAATCCCCAATCCTCAATCCTTAATCCTCAATCTTCAATCCTCAATCCCCAGTCCTCAATCTTCAATCCTCAATGCGCAATCCTCAATCCTCAATCCTCAGTCCTCAATCCTCAATCCTCAATCCTCAAACCTCAATCCTCTACCGTCAGTCCTCGTCCTCATTCCTCAACCCTCAATCTTCAATACACAATCTTCAATCATTAATACTCAATCTTCAATCCTCAATCCTCAATCCTCAATCCTCAATCCTCAATCCTCAATATTCAACACACAACCCTCAACCATCAATCCTCAATACTCAACCATCAATCCTCAGTTCTCAATACTCAATAGAATATCGTGAATTCTCATGGTTCAATACTCAATCAACAATATTCAATAATCAAATCTCAATCCTCAAACATCAATTCTCAACACTCAATCCTCAACACTCAGTCCTCTCTCTTCAATCCTCCATCCTCAATCCTCAATCCTCAAGCGTCAACCCTCAATCCTCAATCCTCAACCCTCAATCCTCAGTCCTCAAACCTCAATCCCGAATCCTCAATCCTTAATTCTCAAACTTCAATCCTTAATCCCCAGTCCTCAATCTTCAATCCTCAATGCTGAATCCTCAATCCTCAATCCTCAGTCCTCAATCCTCAACCCTCAATCCTCAATCCTCAACCCTCAATCCTCATTCTTCAATCCTCAATACCCAATCCTCAATCTTCATTCCTCAAACCTCAATCCTCAATTCTCAATCCTCAATCCTCAATCTTCAATCCTCATTCTTCAATCCTCAGTAGCCAATCCTCAATACTCAATCTTCAATCCTCAATCCTCAATACTCAATCCTCAATCATCAATCCTCAAACATCAATCCTCAATCTTCTATACTCAATCCTCAATCCTCAATCCTCAATACTCAACCATCAATCCTCAATTCTCAATACTCAATAGAATATCCTGAATTCTCATGGTTCAATACTCAATCCACAAAATTCAATAATCAAATCTCAATCCTCAAACATCAATTCTCAGCACTCAATCCTCAACACTCAGTCCACTCTCTTCAATCCTCCATCCTCAACCCTCAATCCTCAAACGTCAATCCTCAATCCTCAATCCTCAACCCTCAATCCTCAGGCTTCAAACCTCAATACCGAATCCTCAATCCTGAATCCTCAATCTTCAGCCCTCAGTCCTCAAAAATCAATTTTCAATCTTCAATCCTCAATAGAATATCCTCAATTCACAGTTTTCAATACTCAACCCCATTCTTCGATCTTCAAATCTCAATCCACAAACATCAATTCTTATCACTCAACCATCAGCACTCAGTCCTCAATCTTCAATCCTCAATCCTCAATCCTCAGTCTTCAATCCTCCATACTCAATCCTCAATCCTCAATCCTCAATTCTCAAACCTCAATACTCAATCCGCAATCGTCAATCCTCAATCCCCAATCCTCAATCTTCAATCCTCAATCCTCTATCACCAATCCTCAACCTCAATATTCAACTCACAACCCTCAACCATCAATCCTCAATACTCAACCATCAATCCTCAGTCCTCAAACCTCAATACCGAAACCTCAATCCTGAATCCTCAATCATTAGCCCTCAGGCCTCAACAATCAATTCTAAATCCTCAATCCTCAATAGAATCTCCTCAATTCACAGTTTTCAATAATCAATCCCCATTCTTCAACCTTCAAATCTCAACCCACAAACATCAATTCTCATCACTCAACCCTCAACACTCAGTCCTCAATCTTCAATCCTCAATCCTCAATCCTCAATCCTCAAACTTCAATCCTCAATACTCAATCTTCAATCTTCAATCCTCAATACTCAATCATCAAACCTCAATAATCAATCCTCAATCTTCAATCCTCAATACTCAATCTGCAATCCTCAATCCTCAATCCTCAATCCTCAATCCTCAATACCCATTCTCCAATCCTAAATACGCAAACCTCAATCTTCAATCCTCAATCCTCAATCTTCAATTCTCAACCCTCAATCCTCAGTCCTCAGCCCTCAAACCTCAATCCTCAACCCTCAGCCCTCATCCTCAATCCTCAGTCGTCGATCCTCAATCTTCAATCCTCAATGCGCAATCCTCAATCTTCAATCCTCAATCCTCAGTCGTCAAACCTCAATTCTGAATCCTCATTCCTGAATCCTCAATCTTCAGCCCTCAGTCCTCAACAATCAGTTGTCAATCCTCAATCCTCAATAGAATATCCTCAATTCACAGTTTTCAATACTCAATCCCCATTCTTCAATCTTCAAATCTCAATCCACAAACATTAATTCTCATCACTCAACCCTCAACACTCAGTCCTCAATCTTCAATCCTCAATCCTCAATCCTCAAATTTCAATCCTCAATACTCAATCTTCAATCTTCAATCCTCAATCCTCAATCCTCAATCCTCAATTCTCAATCCTCAACCTTCAATTCTTAATACTCAATCTTCAATCCTCAATCCTCAATCCTCAATCCTCAATCCTCAATCCCCATTCTCCAATCCTCAATTCCCAATCCTCAATCTTCAATCCTCAATCCTCAATCCTCGATCCTCAATCCTCAGTCCTCAATCGTCAATCTCCATTCCTGAATTCTCAATCTTCAATCCTCAATTCTCAATCCTCAATCCTCCATACTCATTCTTCAATACTCAATACCCAATCCTCAACCTTCAATACTCAATCCTCAATCCTGAATTCTCAACCCTCAATCCTCAGTCCTCAGTCCTCAAACCTCAATCCTCAACCCTCAGCCCTCATCCTCAATCCTCAATCCTCAATCCTCAATCCTCAATCTTCAATACTCAAGACTCAAACTTCAATCCTCAATTCTCTGTCGTCAAACCTCAATCCCGAGTCCTCAATCCTGAATCCTCAATCTTCAGCCCTCAGTCCTCAACAATCAGTTGTCAATCCCCAATCCTCAATAGAATATTCTCAATTCACAGTTTTCAATACTCAATACTCATTCTGCAATCTTCAGATCTCTATCCACAAACATCAATTCTCATCACTCAACCCTCAATACTCAGTCCCCAATCCTCAATCTTCAAACCTCAATCCTCAATCCTCAATCCTCAATCCTCAATCTTCAATCCTCACTTCTCAATTCTCAATCCCCAATCCTCAATCCTCAATCCTCAATCTTCAATCCTCAATACTCAATCTTCAATCCTCAGTCCTCAACCCTCAATCCTCAATCCTCAACCCTCATTCTTCAATCCTCAATACCCAATCCTCAATCTTCAATCCCCAAACCTCAATCCTCAACCCTCAGCCCTCATCGTCAATCCTCAATCCTCAATCCTCAATTATCAATCTTCAATCCTCAGTACTCAATCTTCAATCCACAATCCTCAACTCTCAATCCTCAATACTCAATCCTCAATCGTCAATCCTCAATCCCCAATCCTCAATCTTCAAACCTCAATCATCAATCCTCAATCTTCAATACTCAATCATCAATCCTCAATCCTCAATCCTCAATACACAACCATCAATCCTCAATTCTCAATACTCAATAGAATATACTGAATTCTCAGGATTCAATGCTCAAACCTCAATCCTCAACCCTCAGCCCTCATCCTCAATCCTCAATACTCAATCTTCAATCCTCAATCCTTAATCCTCAATCCTCAATCCTCAATCCTCAGTCATCAATCCCCTATCTTCAATACTCAATCGTCAATCCTCAGTCCTCCATCCTCAATCCTCAACCCTCGTTCCTCATACCACAATCCTCAATCCTCAACCCTCAGTCCTCAACCTCAATTGACAATTCTCAATCCTCAATCCTCAATCCTCAATATTCAATCCTCAATCCCCAGTCCTCAATCTTCAATCCTCAATGCTGAATCCTCAATCCTCAATCCTCAGTCCTCAATCCTCAATCCTCAATCCTCAATCCTCAATCCTCAACCGTCAGTCCTCGTCCTCAATCCTCAATAGAATATTCTCAATTCACAGTTTTCAATACTCAATCCCCATTCTTCAATCTCCAAATCTCAATACACAAACGTCAATTCTCATCACTCAACCCTCAACACTCAGTCCTCAATCGTCAATCCTCAATCCTCAATCCTCAGTCCTCAATCCTTAATCCTCAATCTTCAATCCTCAATCCCCAGTCCTCAATCTTCAATCCTCAATGCGCAATCCTCAATCCTCAATCCTCAGTCCTCAATCCTCAATCCTCAATCCTCAAACCTCAATCCTCTACCGTCAGTCCTCGTCCTCATTCCTCAACCCTCAATCCTCAATACTCAATCTTCAATCATTAATACTCAATCTTCAATCATCAATCCTCAATCCTCACTCCTCAATCCTCAATATTCAACACACAAACCTCAACCATCAATCCTCAGTTCTCAATACTCAATAGAATATCGTGAATTCTCATGGTTCAATACTCAATCAACAATATTCAATAATCAAATCTCAATCCTCAAACATCAATTCTCAACACTCAATCCTCAACACTCAGTCCTCTCTCTTCAATCCTCCATTCTCAATCCTCAATCCTCAAGCGTCAACCCTCAATCCTCAATCCTCAACCCTCAATCCTCAGTCCTCAAACCTCAATCCCGAATCCTCAATCCTTAATCCTCAAACTTCAATCCTTAATCCCCAGTCCTCAATGTTCAATCCTCAATGCTGAATCCTCAATCCTCAATCCTCAGTCCTCAATCCTCAACCCTCAATCCTCAATCCTCAACCCTCAATCCTCAACCGTCAGTCCTCAATCCTCAATCCTCAATACTGAGTCCTCAATCCTCAATCTTCAATCCTTAATACTCAATCTTCAATCCTCAATCCTCAATCCTCAATCCTCAATCCTCAATCCTCAATCTTCAATCCTCAATCCTCAATCCTCAATCCTCAATCCTCAATCCTCAATGTTCAATCCGCACTACCCAATCCTCAATCTTCACTCCTCAATCCTCAATCCTCAATCCTCAATCCTCAATCCACAATCCTCAGTCCTCAAACCTCAATCCTGAATCCTCAATCCTGAATCCTCAATCTTCAGCCCTCAGTACTCAACAATCTGTTGTCAATTCTAAATCCTTAATGGAAAATCACCAATTCACAGTTTTCAATACTCAATACTCAATCTGCAATCCTCAATCCTCAATCCTCAATCCTCAGTTATCAATTCACAATCTTCAATACTCAATCGTCAATCCTCAGTCCTCAATCCTCAATCCTCAATCATCGTTCCTCAAACCTCAATCCTCAACCCTCAGTCCTCATCTTCAATTCTCAATTCTCAATCCTCAATCCTCACTCCTCAATCTTCAATCCTCAATAATCAATCTCCAATCCTAGATCCTCAATCCCCAATCCTCAATCCTTAATCCTCAATCTTCAATCCTCAATCCCCAGTCCTCAATCTTCAATCCTCAATCCCCAATCCTCAATCCTCAATTCTCAATCCTCAATCCTCAATCCTCAGACCTCAAATATCAATACTCTACCCTCAGTCCTCGTCCTCAATCCACAACCCTCAATCCTCAGTCCTCTACCTTCAATTATCAATATACAAAATTCAGTCCTCGATACTCAATCCTCAATCCTCAGTGTTCAATCCGCGATACCCAATCCTCAATGTTCAATCCTCAATCCTCAATCCTCAATCCTCAATCCTCAATCCTCAATCCTCAATCCTCAACCCTCAATCCTGCGTCCTCTGTCCTCAAACCTCAATCCTCAATCTTCAATCCTCAATACTCAACCTTCAATCCTCAATCCTCAATCCTCAGTCCTCAATCCTCAATCCTCAGTCATCAGTTCTCAATCTTCAATACTCGATCGTCAATTCTCAGTCATCAATCCTCAATCCTCAATCCTCGTTCCTCATACCTCAAACCTCAATCCTCAACCGTCAGTCCTCGTCCTCAATCCTCAACCCGCAATCCTGAATCCTCAATCCTCAATCCTCATTGTTCATTCCGCACTACCCAATCCTCAATCTTCAATCGTCAATCCTCAATCCTCAATCCTCAATCCTCAATCCTCAATCCTCAGCCCTCAGACCTCAATCCTGAATCCTCAATCCTGAATCCTCAATCTTCAGCCCTCAGTACTCAACAATCTGTTGTCAATCCTAAATCCTCAATAGAATATCACCAATTCACAGTTTTCAATACTCAATACTCGATCTGCAATCTTCAGATCTCTATCCACAAACATCAATTCTCATCACTCAACCCTCAATACTCAGTCCCCAATCCTCAATCTTCAAACCACAATCCTCAATCCTCAAACCTAAATCCTCAATCTTCAATCCTCAATACTCAATCTTCAATCCTCATTCCTCGACCTTCAACCCTCAATACTCAATCTTCAACCCTCAATCCTCAACTCTCAATCCTCATTACTCAATCCTCAATCGTCAATACTCTATCCCCAATCCTCAATCTTCAAACCTCAATCCTCAATCTTCAATCTTCAATCCTCAATCCTCAATCCTCAATCCTCAATCCCCAATCCTCAATCCTCAATCCTCAATCTTCAATCCTCAATACACAATCTTCAATCCTCAATACTCAATCTTCAATTCTCAATCCTCAATCCTCAATCTCCAATCCTCAATCCTCAATCCTCAATCTTCAATCCTCAATACTCAATCTTCAATCCTCAATCCTCAGTCCTCAAACCTCAATTCTGAATCCTCAATCCTGAATCCTCAATCTTCGGCCCTCAGTCCTCAACAATCAGTTGTCAATCCTCAATCCTCAATAGAATATCCTCAGTTCAGAGTTTTCAATACGCAATACTCCATCTGCAATCTGCACATCTCTATCCACAAACATCAATTCTCATCACTCAACCCTCAACACTCAGTCCCCAATCCTCAATCTTCAATCCTCAATCCTCAATCCTCAATCCTCAATTCTGAATCTTCAATCCTCAATACTCAATCCTCAATCCTCAAACCTCAAACCTCAATCCAAAATCTTCATTCCTCAATCTTCAATCCTCAATCCTCAATCCTGATTCTTCAATCCTCAATACCCAATCCTCAATCTTCAATCCTCAATGCTCAATCCTCAACTCTCAATCCTCAATCCTCAGTCCTCAGTCCTCAAACCTCAATCCTCAACCCTCAGCCCTCATCGTCAATCCTCAATCCTCAATCCTCAATTATCAATCTTCAATCCTCAGTACTCAATCTTCAATCCACAATCCTCAACTCTCAATCCTCAATACTCAATCCTCAATCGTCAATCCCCAAACCTCAATCCTCATTCTTCAGTCCTGAATACCCAATCCTCAATCTTCAATCCCCAATCCTCAATCCTCAATTCTCAATCATCAATCCTCAATCCTCAGACCTCAAATATCAATACTCTACCCTCAGTCCTCGTCCTCAATCCACAACCCTCAATCCTCAGTCCTCTACCTTCAATCATCAATATACAAAATTCAGTCCTCGATACTCAATCCTCAATCCTCAGTGTTCAATCCGCGATACCCGATCCTCAATCCTCAATCCTCAATCCTCAATCCTCAATCCTCAATCCTCAATCCTCAATCCTCAATCCTCAATCCTCAATCCTCAATCCTCAACCCTCAATCCTGAATCCTCTGTCCTCAAACCTCAATCCTCAATCTTGAATCCTCAATACTCAATCTTCAATCCTCAATCCTCAATCCTCAGTCCTCAATCCTCAATCCTCAGTCGTCAGTCTTCAATCCTCAATACTCAATCTTCCATCCTCAGTCCTCAATCCTCAATCGTCAACTTTCAATCCTCAATACTCAATCTTCAATCCTCAATCCTCAATCCTCAATCCTCAATCCTGAATCCTCAAACTTCAATCACCAATACTCAATCTTCAATCCTCAATCCTCAATCCTCAATCCTCAATATACAACACACAACCCTCAACCATCAATCCTCAATTCTCAATACTCAATAGAATATCCTGAATTCTCGTGGTTCAATACTCAATCCACAATATTCAGTAATCAAATCTCAAACCTCAAACATCAGTCCTCAACACTCAATCCTCAACGCTCTGCCCTCTCAGTTCAATCCTCCATCCACAACCCGCAATCCTCAAGAGTCAATCCTCAATCCTCAATCCTCAGCCCTCAATCCTCAGTCCCCAAACGTCAATCCCGAGTCCTCAATCATGAATCATCAACCTTCAGCCCTCAGTCCTCAACAATCATTTGCCAATCCTCAATCCTCAATAGAATATCCTCAATTAACAGTTTTCAATACTCAATCCCCATTCTTCAATCTTCAAATCTCAATCCACAAACATCAATTCTCATCACTCAACCCTCAACACTCAGTCCTCAATCTTCAATCCTCAATCCTCAATCCTCAATCCTCAATCCTCAATCCTCAATCCTCAATACTCAATCCTCAATCCTCATTGTTCAATCCGCACTACCCAATCCTCAATCTTCAATCGTCAATCCTCAATCCTCAATCCTCAATCCTCAACCCTCAATCCTCAGCCCTCAGACCTCAATCCTGAAACCTCAATCCTGAATCCTCAATCTTCAGCCCTCAGTACTCAACAATCTGTTGTCAATCCTAAATCCTCAATAGAATATCACCAATTCACAGTTTTCAATACTCAATACTCGATCTGCAATCTTCAGATCTCTATCCACAAACATCAATTCTCATCACTCAACACTCAATGCTCAGTCCCCAATCCTCAATCTTCAAACCACAATCCTCAATCTTCAATCCTCAATCCTCAATCTTCAATCGTCAATCCTCAATCCTCAATCCTCAATCCTCAATCCTCAATCCTCAATCCTCAACCCTCAATCCTGAATCCTCTGTCCTCAAACCTCAATCCTCAATCTTGAATCCTCAATACTCAATCTTCAATCCTCAATCCTCAATCCTCAGTCCTCAATCCTCAATCCTCAGTCGTCAGTCTTCAATCCTCAATACTCAATCTTCCATCCTCAGTCCTCAATCCTCAATCGTCAATTTTCAATCCTCAATACTCAATCTTCAATCCTCAATCCTCAATCCTCAATCCTCAATCCCCAATCCTCAATCCTCAATCCTCAATCTTCAATCCTCAATACACAATCTTCAATTCTCAATACTCAATCTTCAATTCTCAATCCTCAATACTCAATCCTCAATCGTCAATCCTCAATCCTCAATCTTCAATCCTCAATACTCAATCTTCAATCCTCAATCCTCAGTCCTCAAACCTCAATTCTGAATCCTCAATCCTGAATCCTCAATCTTCGGCCCTCAGTCCTCAACAATCAGTTGTCAATCCTCAATCCTCAATAGAATATCCTCAGTTCAGAGTTTTCAATACGCAATACTCCATCTGCAATCTTCAAATCTCTATCCACAAACATCAATTCTCATCACTCAACCCTCAACACTCAGTCCCCAATCCTCAATCTTCAATCCTCAATCCTCAACCCTCAATCCTCAATCCTCAATCTTCAATCCTCAGTACTCAATCCTCAATCCTCAATCCTCAAACCTCAATCCAAAATCTTCATTCCTTAATCTTCAATCCTCAATCCTCAATCCTGATTCTTCAATCCTCAATACCCAATCCTCAATCTTCAATCCTCAATGCTCAATCCTCAACTCTCAATCCTCAATCCTCATTCCTCAGTCCTCAAACCTCAATCCTCAACCCTCAGCCCTCATCGTCAATCCTCAATCCTCAATCCTCAATTATCAACCTTCAATCCTCAGTACTCAATCTTCAATCCACAATCCTCAACTCTCAATCCTCAATACTCAATCCTCAATCGTCAATCCTCAATCTCCAATCCTCAATCTTCAAACCTCAATCCTCAATCCTCAATCCTCAGTCCTCAATCTTCAATCGTCAATACTCAATCTTGAATCCTCAATCCTCAATCCTCAATCCCCAATCCTCAATCCTCAATCCTCAATCTTCAATCCTCAATCTTCAATCCTCAATCAGCAATCCTCAATTCTCAATCCTCAATCCTCAGTCCTCAGTCCTCAAACCTCAATCTTCAACCCTCAGCCCTGATCCTCAATCCTCAATCCTCAATCCTCAATCCTCAATCCTCAATCCTCAATCCTCAATCCGCAATCCTCAATCCTCAATCCTCAATCCTCAATCCTCAATGTTCAATCCGCGATACCCAATCGTCGATGTTCAATCCTCAATCCTCAATCCTCAATCCTCAATCCTCAATCCTCAATCCTCAATCCTCAACCCTCAATTCTGAAACCTCAATCCTCAACCTTCAATCCTCAATACTCAATCTTCAATCCTCAATCCTCAATCCTCAATCCTCAATCCTCAATCCTCAATCGTCAATCGTCAGTCTTCAATCCTCAATACTCAATCTTCTATCCTCAATCCTCAATCTTCAATCCTCAATCCTCAATCCTCAATCTTCAATCCTCATTCTTCAATCCTCAATCCCCAATCCTCAATCTTCAATCCTCATTCTTCAATCCTCAATCCCCAATCCTCAATCTTCAAACCTCAATACTCAATTCTCAATCCTCAATCCTCAATCCTCAATCTTCAATCCACAATACTCAATCTTCAATCCTCACTCCTCAATCCTCAATCCTCAATCCCCAATCCTCAATCCTCAATCCTCAATCTTCAATCCTCAATACTCAATCTTCAATCCTCAATACTCAATCTTCAATCCTCAATCCTCAATCCTCAATCCCCTATCCTCAATCCTCAATCCTAAATCCTCAATCCTCAATCTTCAATCCTCAATACTCAATCTTCAATCTTCAATCCTGAATCCTCAATTCTCAATCCCCAATCCTCAATCCTCAATCCTCAATCTTCAATCCTCAATACTCAATCTTCAATCCTCAGTCCTCAATCCTCAATCCTCAATCCTCATTCTTCAATCATCAATACCCAATCCTCAATCTTCAATCCTCAATCCTCAATCCTCAATTCTCAATTCTCAATCCTCAATCCTCAGACCTCAAACATTAATACTCAACCCTCAGTCCTCGTCCTCAATCCACAACCCTCTATCCTCAATCCTCAATCTTCAATCATCAATATACAATCTTCATTCCTCAATCCTCAATCCTCAATCCTCAATCCTCAATGTTCAATACGCGATACCCAATCCTCGACGTTCAATCCTCAATCCTCAATCCTCAATCCTCAATCCTCAATCCTCAATCCTCAATCCTCAAACCTCAATCCTCAACCTTCAATCCTCAATACTCAATCTTCAATCCTCAATCCTCAATCCTCAATCCTCAATCCTCAATCCTCAATCGTCAGTCTTCAATCCTCAATCCTCAATCTTCAATCCTGAATCCTCTGTCCTCAAACCTCAATCCTCAATCTTCAATCCTTAATACTCAATCTTCAATCCTCAATCCTCAATCCTCAGTCCTCAATCCTCAATCCTCAGTCGTCTGTCTTCAATCCTCAATCCTCAATCCTCAATCTTCAATCCTCAATACTCAATCCTCAATACTCAATCCTCAATCGTCAATCCTCAATCCCCAATCCTCAATCTTCAAACCTCAATCCTCAATCCTCAATCCTCAATCCTCAATCTTCAATTCTCAATACTCAATCTTCAATCCTCAATCCTCAATCCTCAATCCCCAATCCTCAATCCTAAATCCTCAATCTTCAATCCTCAATACTCAATCTTCAATCCTCAATCCTCAATCCTCAATCCCCAATCCTCATTCTTCAATCCTCAATACCCAATCCTCAATCTTCAATCCTCTATCCTCAATCCTCAATCCTCGAACCTCAATCCACACTCCTCAACCCTCATTCTTTAATCCTCAATACCCAATCCTCAATCTTCATCCTCAATCCTCAATCCTCAATTCTCAATCCTCAATCCTCAGTCCTCAGTCCTCAAACCTCCATCCTCAACCCTCAGCCCTCATCGTCAATCCTCAATCCTCTATCCTCAATCCTCAATCTTCAATCCTCAATACTCAATCTTCAATCCTCTATCCTCAATTCTCAATCCTCAATCCTCAATCCTCAATCCTCAATCCTCAGTCCTCAAACCTCTATCCTGAATCCTCAATCCTGAATTCTCAATCTTCAGACCTCAGACCTCAACAATCAGTTGTCAGTCCTCAATCCTCAATAGAAAATCATCAATTCACAGTTTTCAATACACAATACTCAATCTGCAATCTTCAAATCCCTATCCACAAACATCAATTCTCATCACTCAACCCTCAACACTCAGTCCCCAATCCTCAATACACAATCCACAAGCCTCAATCCTCAATCCTCAATCCTCAGTCCTCAAACCTCAATCCTCAATCCTCAATCCTCAATCGTCAGTCTTCAATCCTCAATACTCAATCTTCAATCCTCAATCCTCAATCCTCAATCCTCAATCCTCATTCTTCAATCCTCAATACCCAATGCTCAATCCTCAACCTTCAATCCTCAATACTCAATCCTCAATCCTCAATCCTCAAACCTCAATCCAAAATCTTCATTCCTCAATCTCCAATCCTCAATCCTCAATCCCCAATCCTCAGTCCTCAAACCACAATTCTGAATACTCAATCCTGAATCCTCAATCTTCAGCTCTCAGTCCTCAACAATTAGTTGTCAGTCCTCAATCCTCAATAGAATATCCTCAGTTCAGAGTCTTCAATACGCAATACTCAATCTGCAATCTTCAAATCTCTATCCACCAACATCAATTCTCATCACTCAACCCTCAACACTCAGTCCCCAATCCTCAATCTTCAATACTCAATCCTCAATCCTCCATCCTCATTCTTCAATCCTCAATACCCAATCCTCAATCTTCAATCCTCAATCCTAAATCCTCAATTCTCAATCCTCAATCCTCAGTCCTCTGTCCTCAAAACTCAATCCTCAACCCTCAGCCCTCATCGTCAATCCTCAATTCTCAATCCTCAATCCTCAACCTTCAATCCTCAATACTCAATCCTCAATCCTCAATCCTCAAACCTCAATCCAAAATCTTCATTCCTCAATCTCCAATCCTCAATCCTCAATCCTGATTCTTCAATCCTCAATACCCAATCCTCAATCTTCAATCCTCAATCAGCAATCCTCAATTCTCAATCCTCAATCCTCAGTCCTCAGTCCTCAAACCTCAATCTTCAACCCTCAGCCCTGATCCTCAATCCTCAATCCTCAATCCTCAATCCTCAATCCTCAATCCTCAATCCTCAATCCTCAATCCGCAATCCTCAATCCTCAATCCTCAATCCTCAATCCTCAATGTTCAATCCGCGATACCCAATCGTCGATGTTCAATCCTCAATCCTCAATCCTCAATCCTCAATCCTCAATCCTCAATCCTCAATCCTCAACCCTCAATTCTGAAACCTCAATCCTCAACCTTCAATCCTCAATACTCAATCTTCAATCCTCAATCCTCAATCCTCAATCCTCAATCCTCAATCGTCAATCGTCAGTCTTCAATCCTCAATACTCAATCTTCTATCCTCAATCCTCAATCTTCAATCCTCAATCCTCAATCCTCAATCTTCAATCCTCATTCTTCAATCCTCAATACCCAATCCTCAATCTTCAATCCTCATTCTTCAATCCTCAATCCCCAATCCTCAATCTTCAAACCTCAATACTCAATTCTCAATCCTCAATCCTCAATCCTCAATCTTCAATCCACAATACTCAATCTTCAATCCTCACTCCTCAATCCTCAATCCTCAATCCCCAATCCTCAATCCTCAATCCTCAATCTTCAATCCTCAATACTCAATCTTCAATCCTCAATACTCAATCTTCAATCCTCAATCCTCAATCCTCAATCCCCTATCCTCAATCCTCAATCCTAAATCCTCAATCCTCAATCTTCAATCCTCAATACTCAATCTTCAATCCTGTATCCTCAATTCTCAATCCCCAATCCTCAATCCTCAATCCTCAATCTTCAATCCTCAATACTCAATCTTCAGTCCTCAGTCCTCAATCCTCAATCCTCAATCCTCATTCTTCAATCATCAATACCCAATCCTCAATCTTCAATCCTCAATCCTCAATCCTCAATTCTCAATCCTCAATCCTCAATCCTCAGACCTCAAACATTAATACTCAACCCTCAGTCCTCGTCCTCAATCCACAACCCTCTATCCTCAATCCTCAATCTTCAATCATCAATATACAATCTTCATTCCTCAATCCTCAATCCTCAATCCTCAATCCTCAATGTTCAATACGCGATACCCAATCCTCGACGTTCAATCCTCAATCCTCAATCCTCAATCCTCAATCCTCAATCCTCAATCCTCAATCCTCAAACCTCAATCCTCAACCTTCAATCCTCAATACTCAATCTTCAATCCTCAATCCTCAATCCTCAATCCTCAATCCTCAATCCTCAATCGTCAGTCTTCAATCCTCAATCCTCAATCTTCAATCCTGAATCCTCTGTCCTCAAACCTCAATCCTCAATCTTCAATCCTCAATACTCAATCTTCAATCCTCAATCCTCAATCCTCAGTCCTCAATCCTCAATCCTCAGTCGTCTGCCTTCAATCCTCAATCCTCAATCCTCAATCTTCAATCCTCAATACTCAATCCTCAATACTCAATCCTCAATCGTCAATCCTCAATCCCCAATCCTCAATCTTCAAACCTCAATCCTCAATCCTCAAATCTCAATCCTCAATCTTCAATTCTCAATACTCAATCTTCAATCCTCAATCCTCAATCCTCAATCCCCAATCCTCAATCCTAAATCCTCAATCTTCAATCCTCAATACTCAATCTTCAATCCTCAATCCTCAATCCTCAATCCCCAATCCTCATTCTTCAATCCTCAATACCCAATCCTCAATCTTCAATCCTCTATCCTCAATCTTCAATCCTCGAACCTCAATCCTCACTCCTCAACCCTCATTCTTTAATCCTCAATACCCAATCCTCAATCTTCATCCTCAATCCTCAATCCTCAATTCTCAATCCTCAATCCTCAGTCCTCAGTCCTCAAACCTCCATCCTCAACCCTCAGCCCTCATCGTCAATCCTCAATCCTCTATCCTCAATCCTCAATCTTCAATCCTCAATACTCAATCTTCAATCCTCTATCCTCAATTCTCAATCCTCAATCCTCAATCCTCAATCCTCAATCCTCAGTCCTCAAACCTCTATCCTGAATCCTCAATCCTGAATCCTCAATCTTCAGACCTCAGACCTCAACAATCAGTTGTCAGTCCTCAATCCTCAATAGAAAATCATCAATTCACAGTTTTCAATACACAATACTCAATCTGCAATCTTCAAATCCCTATCCACAAACATCAATTCTCATCACTCAACCCTCAACACTCAGTCCCCAATCCTCAATACACAATCCACAAGCCTCAATCCTCAATCCTCAATCCTCAGTCCTCAAACCTCAATCCTCAATACTCAATCCTCAATCGTCAGTCTTCAATCCTCAATACTCAATCTTCAATCCTCAATCCTCAATCCTCAATCCTCAATCCTCATTCTTCAATCCTCAATACCCAATGCTCAATCCTCAACCTTCAATCTTCAATACTCAATCCTCAATCCTCAATCCTCAAACCTCAATCCAAAATCTTCATTCCTCAATCTCCAATCCTCAATCCTCAATCCCCAATCCTCAGTCCTCAAACCACAATTCTGAATACTCAATCCTGAATCCTCAATCTTCAGCTCTCAGTCCTCAACAATTAGTTGTCAGTCCTCAATCCTCAATAGAATATCCTCAGTTCAGAGTCTTCAATACGCAATACTCAATCTGCAATCTTCAAATCTCTATCCACCAACATCAATTCTCATCACTCAATCCTCAACCCTCAGCCCTCATCGTCAATCCTCAATTCTCAATCCTCAATCCTCAACCTTCAATCCTCAATACTCAATCCTCAATCCTCAATCCTCAAACCTCAATCCAAAATCTTCATTCCTCAATCTCCAATCCTCAATCCTCAATCCTGATTCTTCAATCCTCAATACCCAATCCTCAATCTTCAATCCTCAATCAGCAATCCTCAATTCTCAATCCTCAATCCTCAGTCCTCAGTCCTCAAACCTCAATCTTCAACCCTCAGCCCTGATCCTCAATCCTCAATCCTCAATCCTCAATCCTCAATCCTCAATCCTCAATCCTCAATCCGCAATCCTCAATCCTCAATCCTCAATCCTCAATCCTCAATGTTCAATCCGCGATACCCAATCGTCGATGTTCAATCCTCAATCCTCAATCCTCAATCCTCAATCCTCAATCCTCAATCCTCAATCCTCAACCCTCAATTCTGAAACCTCAATCCTCAACCTTCAATCCTCAATACTCAATCTTCAATCCTCAATCCTCAATCCTCAATCCTCAATCCTCAATCGTCAATCGTCAGTCTTCAATCCTCAATACTCAATCTTCTATCCTCAATCCTCAATCTTCAATCCTCAATCCTCAATCCTCAATCTTCAATCCTCATTCTTCAATCCTCAATACCCAATCCTCAATCTTCAATCCTCATTCTTCAATCCTCAATCCCCAATCCTCAATCTTCAAACCTCAATACTCAATTCTCAATCCTCAATCCTCAATCCTCAATCTTCAATCCACAATACTCAATCTTCAATCCTCACTCCTCAATCCTCAATCCTCAATCCCCAATCCTCAATCCTCAATCCTCAATCTTCAATCCTCAATACTCAATCTTCAATCCTCAATACTCAATCTTCAATCCTCAATCCTCAATCCTCAATCCTCAATCCCCAATCCTCAATCCTCAATCCTCAATCTTCAATCCTCAATCTTCAATCCTCAATCAGCAATCCTCAATTCTCAATCCTCAATCCTCAGTCCTCAGTCCTCAAACCTCAATCTTCAACCCTCAGCCCTGATCCTCAATCCTCAATCCTCAATCCTCAATCCTCAATCCTCAATCCTCAATCCTCAATCCGCAATCCTCAATCCTCAATCCTCAATCCTCAATCCTCAATGTTCAATCCGCGATACCCAATCGTCGATGTTCAATCCTCAATCCTCAATCCTCAATCCTCAATCCTCAATCCTCAATCCTCAATCCTCAACCCTCAATTCTGAAACCTCAATCCTCAACCTTCAATCCTCAATACTCAATCTTCAATCCTCAATCCTCAATCCTCAATCCTCAATCCTCAATCGTCAATCGTCAGTCTTCAATCCTCAATACTCAATCTTCTATCCTCAATCCTCAATCTTCAATCCTCAATCCTCAATCCTCAATCTTCAATCCTCATTCTTCAATCCTCAATACCCAATCCTCAATCTTCAATCCTCATTCTTCAATCCTCAATCCCCAATCCTCAATCTTCAAACCTCAATACTCAATTCTCAATCCTCAATCCTCAATCCTCAATCTTCAATCCACAATACTCAATCTTCAATCCTCACTCCTCAATCCTCAATCCTCAATCCCCAATCCTCAATCCTCAATCCTCAATCTTCAATCCTCAATACTCAATCTTCAATCCTCAATACTCAATCTTCAATCCTCAATCCTCAATCCTCAATCCCCTATCCTCAATCCTCAATCCTAAATCCTCAATCCTCAATCTTCAATCCTCAATACTCAATCTTCAATCTTCAATCCTGAATCCTCAATTCTCAATCCCCAATCCTCAATCCTCAATCCTCAATCTTCAATCCTCAATACTCAATCTTCAATCCTCAGTCCTCAATCCTCAATCCTCAATCCTCATTCTTCAATCATCAATACCCAATCCTCAATCTTCAATCCTCAATCCTCAATCCTCAATTCTCAATCCTCAATCCTCAATCCTCAGACCTCAAACATTAATACTCAACCCTCAGTCCTCGTCCTCAATCCACAACCCTCTATCCTCAATCCTCAATCTTCAATCATCAATATACAATCTTCATTCCTCAATCCTCAATCCTCAATCCTCAATCCTCAATGTTCAATACGCGATACCCAATCCTCGACGTTCAATCCTCAATCCTCAATCCTCAATCCTCAATCCTCAATCCTCAATCATCAATCCTCAAACCTCAATCCTCAACCTTCAATCCTCAATACTCAATCTTCAATCCTCAATCCTCAATCCTCAATCCTCAATCCTCAATCCTCAATCGTCAGTCTTCAATCCTCAATCCTCAATCTTCAATCCTGAATCCTCTGTCCTCAAACCTCAATCCTCAATCTTCAATCCTCAATACTCAATCTTCAATCCTCAATCCTCAATCCTCAGTCCTCAATCCTCAATCCTCAGTCGTCTGTCTTCAATCCTCAATCCTCAATCCTCAATCTTCAATCCTCAATACTCAATCCTCAATACTCAATCCTCAATCGTCAATCCTCAATCCCCAATCCTCAATCTTCAAACCTCAATCCTCAATCCTCAATCCTCAATCCTCAATCTTCAATTCTCAATACTCAATCTTCAATCCTCAATCCTCAATCCTCAATCCCCAATCCTCAATCCTAAATCCTCAATCTTCAATCCTCAATACTCAATCTTCAATCCTCAATCCTCAATCCTCAATCCCCAATCCTCATTCTTCAATCCTCAATACCCAATCCTCAATCTTCAATCCTCTATCCTCAATCCTCAATCCTCGAACCTCAATCCACACTCCTCAACCCTCATTCTTTAATCCTCAATACCCAATCCTCAATCTTCATCCTCAATCCTCAATCCTCAATTCTCAATCCTCAATCCTCAGTCCTCAGTCCTCAAACCTCCATCCTCAACCCTCAGCCCTCATCGTCAATCCTCAATCCTCTATCCTCAATCCTCAATCTTCAATCCTCAATACTCAATCTTCAATCCTCTATCCTCAATTCTCAATCCTCAATCCTCAATCCTCAATCCTCAATCCTCAGTCCTCAAACCTCTATCCTGAATCCTCAATCCTGAATTCTCAATCTTCAGACCTCAGACCTCAACAATCAGTTGTCAGTCCTCAATCCTCAATAGAAAATCATCAATTCACAGTTTTCAATACACAATACTCAATCTGCAATCTTCAAATCCCTATCCACAAACATCAATTCTCATCACTCAACCCTCAACACTCAGTCCCCAATCCTCAATACACAATCCACAAGCCTCAATCCTCAATCCTCAATCCTCAGTCCTCAAACCTCAATCCTCAATCCTCAATCCTCAATCGTCAGTCTTCAATCCTCAATACTCAACCTTCAATCCTCAATCCTCAATCCTCAATCCTCAATCCTCATTCTTCAATCCTCAATACCCAATGCTCAATCCTCAACCTTCAATCCTCAATACTCAATCCTCAATCCTCAATCCTCAAACCTCAATCCAAAATCTTCATTCCTCAATCTCCAATCCTCAATCCTCAATCCCCAATCCTCAGTCCTCAAACCACAATTCTGAATACTCAATCCTGAATCCTCAATCTTCAGCTCTCAGTCCTCAACAATTAGTTGTCAGTCCTCAATCCTCAATAGAATATCCTCAGTTCAGAGTCTTCAATACGCAATACTCAATCTGCAATCTTCAAATCTCTATCCACCAACATCAATTCTCATCACTCAACCCTCAACACTCAGTCCCCAATCCTCAATCTTCAATACTCAATCCTCAATCCTCCATCCTCATTCTTCAATCCTCAATACCCAATCCTCAATCTTCAATCCTCAATCCTAAATCCTCAATTCTCAATCCTCAATCCTCAGTCCTCTGTCCTCAAAACTCAATCCTCAGCCCTCAGCCCTCATCGTCAATCCTCAATTCTCAATCCTCAATCCTCAACCTTCAATCCTCAATACTCAATCCTCAATCCTCAATCCTCAAACCTCAATCCAAAATCTTCATTCCTCAATCTCCAATCCTCAATCCTCAATCCTGATTCTTCAATCCTCAATACCCAATCCTCAATCTTCAATCCTCAATCAGCAATCCTCAATTCTCAATCCTCAATCCTCAGTCCTCAGTCCTCAAACCTCAATCTTCAACCCTCAGCCCTGATCCTCAATCCTCAATCCTCAATCCTCAATCCTCAATCCTCAATCCTCAATCCTCAATCCTCAATCCGCAATCCTCAATCCTCAATCCTCAATCCTCAATCCTCAATGTTCAATCCGCGATACCCAATCGTCGATGTTCAATCCTCAATCCTCAATCCTCAATCCTCAATCCTCAATCCTCAATCCTCAATCCTCAACCCTCAATTCTGAAACCTCAATCCTCAACCTTCAATCCTCAATACTCAATCTTCAATCCTCAATCCTCAATCCTCAATCCTCAATCCTCAATCGTCAATCGTCAGTCTTCAATCCTCAATACTCAATCTTCTATCCTCAATCCTCAATCTTCAATCCTCAATCCTCAATCCTCAATCTTCAATCCTCATTCTTCAATCCTCAATACCCAATCCTCAATCTTCAATCCTCATTCTTCAATCCTCAATCCCCAATCCTCAATCTTCAAACCTCAATACTCAATTCTCAATCCTCAATCCTCAATCCTCAATCTTCAATCCACAATACTCAATCTTCAATCCTCACTCCTCAATCCTCAATCCTCAATCCCCAATCCTCAATCCTCAATCCTCAATCTTCAATCCTCAATACTCAATCTTCAATCCTCAATACTCAATCTTCAATCCTCAATCCTCAATCCTCAATCCCCTATCCTCAATCCTCAATCCTAAATCCTCAATCCTCAATCTTCAATCCTCAATACTCAATCTTCAATCCTGTATCCTCAATTCTCAATCCCCAATCCTCAATCCTCAATCCTCAATCTTCAATCCTCAATACTCAATCTTCAATCCTCAGTCCTCAATCCTCAATCCTCAATCCTCATTCTTCAATCATCAATACCCAATCCTCAATCTTCAATCCTCAATCCTCAATCCTCAATTCTCAATCCTCAATCCTCAATCCTCAGACCTCAAACATTAATACTCAACCCTCAGTCCTCGTCCTCAATCCACAACCCTCTATCCTCAATCCTCAATCTTCAATCATCAATATACAATCTTCATTCCTCAATCCTCAATCCTCAATCCTCAATCCTCAATGTTCAATACGCGATACCCAATCCTCGACGTTCAATCCTCAATCCTCAATCCTCAATCCTCAATCCTCAATCCTCAATCCTCAATCCTCAAACCTCAATCCTCAACCTTCAATCCTCAATACTCAATCTTCAATCCTCAATCCTCAATCCTCAATCCTCAATCCTCAATCCTCAATCGTCAGTCTTCAATCCTCAATCCTCAATCTTCAATCCTGAATCCTCTGTCCTCAAACCTCAATCCTCAATCTTCAATCCTCAATACTCAATCTTCAATCCTCAATCCTCAATCCTCAGTCCTCAATCCTCAATCCTCAGTCGTCTGCCTTCAATCCTCAATCCTCAATCCTCAATCTTCAATCCTCAATACTCAATCCTCAATACTCAATCCTCAATCGTCAATCCTCAATCCCCAATCCTCAATCTTCAAACCTCAATCCTCAATCCTCAAATCTCAATCCTCAATCTTCAATTCTCAATACTCAATCTTCAATCCTCAATCCTCAATCCTCAATCCCCAATCCTCAATCCTAAATCCTCAATCTTCAATCCTCAATACTCAATCTTCAATCCTCAATCCTCAATCCTCAATCCCCAATCCTCATTCTTCAATCCTCAATACCCAATCCTCAATCTTCAATCCTCTATCCTCAATCTTCAATCCTCGAACCTCAATCCTCACTCCTCAACCCTCATTCTTTAATCCTCAATACCCAATCCTCAATCTTCATCCTCAATCCTCAATCCTCAATTCTCAATCCTCAATCCTCAGTCCTCAGTCCTCAAACCTCCATCCTCAACCCTCAGCCCTCATCGTCAATCCTCAATCCTCTATCCTCAATCCTCAATCTTCAATCCTCAATACTCAATCTTCAATCCTCTATCCTCAATTCTCAATCCTCAATCCTCAATCCTCAATCCTCAATCCTCAGTCCTCAAACCTCTATCCTGAATCCTCAATCCTGAATCCTCAATCTTCAGACCTCAGACCTCAACAATCAGTTGTCAGTCCTCAATCCTCAATAGAAAATCATCAATTCACAGTTTTCAATACACAATACTCAATCTGCAATCTTCAAATCCCTATCCACAAACATCAATTCTCATCACTCAACCCTCAACACTCAGTCCCCAATCCTCAATACACAATCCACAAGCCTCAATCCTCAATCCTCAATCCTCAGTCCTCAAACCTCAATCCTCAATACTCAATCCTCAATCGTCAGTCTTCAATCCTCAATACTCAATCTTCAATCCTCAATCCTCAATCCTCAATCCTCAATCCTCATTCTTCAATCCTCAATACCCAATGCTCAATCCTCAACCTTCAATCTTCAATACTCAATCCTCAATCCTCAATCCTCAAACCTCAATCCAAAATCTTCATTCCTCAATCTCCAATCCTCAATCCTCAATCCCCAATCCTCAGTCCTCAAACCACAATTCTGAATACTCAATCCTGAATCCTCAATCTTCAGCTCTCAGTCCTCAACAATTAGTTGTCAGTCCTCAATCCTCAATAGAATATCCTCAGTTCAGAGTCTTCAATACGCAATACTCAATCTGCAATCTTCAAATCTCTATCCACCAACATCAATTCTCATCACTCAATCCTCAACCCTCAGCCCTCATCGTCAATCCTCAATTCTCAATCCTCAATCCTCAACCTTCAATCCTCAATACTCAATCCTCAATCCTCAATCCTCAAACCTCAATCCAAAATCTTCATTCCTCAATCTCCAATCCTCAATCCTCAATCCTGATTCTTCAATCCTCAATACCCAATCCTCAATCTTCAATCCTCAATCAGCAATCCTCAATTCTCAATCCTCAATCCTCAGTCCTCAGTCCTCAAACCTCAATCTTCAACCCTCAGCCCTGATCCTCAATCCTCAATCCTCAATCCTCAATCCTCAATCCTCAATCCTCAATCCTCAATCCGCAATCCTCAATCCTCAATCCTCAATCCTCAATGTTCAATCCGCGATACCCAATCGTCGATGTTCAATCCTCAATCCTCAATCCTCAATCCTCAATCCTCAATCCTCAATCCTCAATCCTCAACCCTCAATTCTGAAACCTCAATCCTCAACCTTCAATCCTCAATACTCAATCTTCAATCCTCAATCCTCAATCCTCAATCCTCAATCCTCAATCGTCAATCGTCAGTCTTCAATCCTCAATACTCAATCTTCTATCCTCAATCCTCAATCTTCAATCCTCAATCCTCAATCCTCAATCTTCAATCCTCATTCTTCAATCCTCAATACCCAATCCTCAATCTTCAATCCTCATTCTTCAATCCTCAATCCCCAATCCTCAATCTTCAAACCTCAATACTCAATTCTCAATCCTCAATCCTCAATCCTCAATCTTCAATCCACAATACTCAATCTTCAATCCTCACTCCTCAATCCTCAATCCTCAATCCCCAATCCTCAATCCTCAATCCTCAATCTTCAATCCTCAATACTCAATCTTCAATCCTCAATACTCAATCTTCAATCCTCAATCCTCAATCCTCAATCCCCAATCCTCATTCTTCAATCCTCAATACCCAATCCTCAATCTTCAATCCTCTATCCTCAATCTTCAATCCTCGAACCTCAATCCTCACTCCTCAACCCTCATTCTTTAATCCTCAATACCCAATCCTCAATCTTCATCCTCAATCCTCAATCCTCAATTCTCAATCCTCAATCCTCAGTCCTCAGTCCTCAAACCTCCATCCTCAACCCTCAGCCCTCATCGTCAATCCTCAATCCTCTATCCTCAATCCTCAATCTTCAATCCTCAATACTCAATCTTCAATCCTCTATCCTCAATTCTCAATCCTCAATCCTCAATCCTCAATCCTCAATCCTCAGTCCTCAAACCTCTATCCTGAATCCTCAATCCTGAATCCTCAATCTTCAGACCTCAGACCTCAACAATCAGTTGTCAGTCCTCAATCCTCAATAGAAAATCATCAATTCACAGTTTTCAATACACAATACTCAATCTGCAATCTTCAAATCCCTATCCACAAACATCAATTCTCATCACTCAACCCTCAACACTCAGTCCCCAATCCTCAATACACAATCCACAAGCCTCAATCCTCAATCCTCAATCCTCAGTCCTCAAACCTCAATCCTCAATACTCAATCCTCAATCGTCAGTCTTCAATCCTCAATACTCAATCTTCAATCCTCAATCCTCAATCCTCAATCCTCAATCCTCATTCTTCAATCCTCAATACCCAATGCTCAATCCTCAACCTTCAATCTTCAATACTCAATCCTCAATCCTCAATCCTCAAACCTCAATCCAAAATCTTCATTCCTCAATCTCCAATCCTCAATCCTCAATCCCCAATCCTCAGTCCTCAAACCACAATTCTGAATACTCAATCCTGAATCCTCAATCTTCAGCTCTCAGTCCTCAACAATTAGTTGTCAGTCCTCAATCCTCAATAGAATATCCTCAGTTCAGAGTCTTCAATACGCAATACTCAATCTGCAATCTTCAAATCTCTATCCACCAACATCAATTCTCATCACTCAATCCTCAACCCTCAGCCCTCATCGTCAATCCTCAATTCTCAATCCTCAATCCTCAACCTTCAATCCTCAATACTCAATCCTCAATCCTCAATCCTCAAACCTCAATCCAAAATCTTCATTCCTCAATCTCCAATCCTCAATCCTCAATCCTGATTCTTCAATCCTCAATACCCAATCCTCAATCTTCAATCCTCAATCAGCAATCCTCAATTCTCAATCCTCAATCCTCAGTCCTCAGTCCTCAAACCTCAATCTTCAACCCTCAGCCCTGATCCTCAATCCTCAATCCTCAATCCTCAATCCTCAATCCTCAATCCTCAATCCTCAATCCGCAATCCTCAATCCTCAATCCTCAATCCTCAATCCTCAATGTTCAATCCGCGATACCCAATCGTCGATGTTCAATCCTCAATCCTCAATCCTCAATCCTCAATCCTCAATCCTCAATCCTCAATCCTCAACCCTCAATTCTGAAACCTCAATCCTCAACCTTCAATCCTCAATACTCAATCTTCAATCCTCAATCCTCAATCCTCAATCCTCAATCCTCAATCGTCAATCGTCAGTCTTCAATCCTCAATACTCAATCTTCTATCCTCAATCCTCAATCTTCAATCCTCAATCCTCAATCCTCAATCTTCAATCCTCATTCTTCAATCCTCAATACCCAATCCTCAATCTTCAATCCTCATTCTTCAATCCTCAATCCCCAATCCTCAATCTTCAAACCTCAATACTCAATTCTCAATCCTCAATCCTCAATCCTCAATCTTCAATCCACAATACTCAATCTTCAATCCTCACTCCTCAATCCTCAATCCTCAATCCCCAATCCTCAATCCTCAATCCTCAATCTTCAATCCTCAATACTCAATCTTCAATCCTCAATACTCAATCTTCAATCCTCAATCCTCAATCCTCAATCCCCTATCCTCAATCCTCAATCCTAAATCCTCAATCCTCAATCTTCAATCCTCAATACTCAATCTTCAATCCTGAATCCTCAATTCTCAATCCCCAGCCCTCAGTCCTCAGTCCTCAAACCTCAATCTTAAACCCTTAGCCCGCATCCTCAATCCTCAATCCTCAATCCTCAATCCTCAATCCTAAATCTTCAATCCTCAATACTCAATCTTCAATCCTCAATCCTCAGTCCTCAAACCTCAATTCTGAATCCTCAATCTTCGTCCCTCAGTCCTCAACAATCAGTTGTCAATCCTCAATCCTCCATAGAATATCCTCAGTTCAGAGTTTTCAATACGCAGTACACATTCTGCAATCTTCAAATCTCTATCCACAAACATCTACTCTCATCACTCAACCCTCAACACTCAGTCCCCAATCCTCAATCTTCAATCCTCAATCCTCAATCCTCAATCCTCAATCCTCAATCTTCAATCCTCAATACTCAATCCTCAATCCTCAATTCTCAAACCTCAATCCAAAATCTTCATTCCTCAATCTTCAATCCTCAATCCTCAATCCTGATTCTTCAATACACAATACCCAACCCTCAATCTTCAATCCTCAATGCTCAATCCTCAATTCTCAATCCTCAATCCTCAGTCCTCAGTCCTCAAACCTTAATCCTCAACCCTCAGCCCTCATCGTCAATCCTCAATCCTCAATCCTCAATTGTCAGCCTTCAATCCTCAATACTCAATCTTCAATCCTCAATCCTCAACTCTCAATCCTCAATTCTCAATCCTCAATCGTCAATCCTCAATCCCCAATCCTCAATCTTCAAACCTCAATCCTCAATCCTCAATCCTCAATCCTCAATCTTCAATCGTCAATACTCAATATTCAATCCTCAATCCTCAATCCTCAATCCCCAATCCTCAATCCTCAATCCTCAAACTTCAATCCTCAATACTCAATCTTCAATCCTCAATACTCAATCTTCAATCCTCAATCCTCAATCCCCAATCCTCAATCCTCAATCCTCAATCTTCAATACTCAATACTCAATCTTCAATCCTCAGACCTCAACCCTCAATCCTCAATCCTCAATCCTCATTCTTCAATCCTCAATACCCAATCCTCAATCTTCAATCCCCAATCCTCAATCCTCAATCCTCAATCTTCAATCCTCAATACTCAATCTTCAATCCTCAATACCCAATCTTCAATCCTCAATCCTCAATCCTCAATCCCCTATCCTCAATCCTCAATCCTAAATCCTCAATCCTCAATCTTCAATCCTCAATACTCAATCTTCAATCCTGAATCCTCAATCCTCAATCTTCAATCCTCAATACTCAATCTTCAATCCTGAATCCTCAATTCTCAATCCCCAGCCCTCAGTCCTCAGTCCTCAAACCTCAATCTTCAACCCTTAGCCCGCATCCTCAATCCTCAATCCTCAATCCTCAATCCTAAATCTTCAATCCTCAATACTCAATCTTCAATCCTCAATCCTCAGTCCTCAAACCTCAATTCTGAATGCTCAATCTTCGTCCCTCAGTCCTCAACAATCAGTTGTCAATCCTCAATCCTCAATAGAATATCCTCAGTTCAGAGTTTTCAATACGCAATACACATTCTGCAATCTTCAAATCTCTATCCACAAACATCAACTCTCATCACTCAACCCTCAACACTCAGTCCCCAATCCTCAATCTTCAATCCTCAATGCTCAATCCTCAATTCTCAATCCTCAATCCTCAGTCCTCAGTCCTCAAACCTCAATCCTCAACCCTCAGCCCTCATCGTCAATCCTCAATCCTCAATCCTCAATTATCAACATTCAATCCTCAATACTCAATCTTCAATCCTCAATCCTCAACTCTCAATCCTCAATTCTCAATCCTCAATCGTCAATCCTCAATCCCCAATCCTCAATCTTCAAACCTCAATCCTCAATCCTCAATCCTCAGTCCTCAATCTTCAATCGTCAATACTCAATCTTCAATCCTCAATCCTCAATCCTCAATCCCCAATCCTCAATCCTCAATCCTCAAACTTCAATCCTCAATTCTCAATCTTCAATCCTCAATACTCAATCTTCAATCCTCAATCCTCAATCCTCAATCCCCAATCCTCAATCCTCAATCCTCAATCTTCAATCCTCAATACTCAATCTTCAATACTCAGACCTTAACCCTCAATCCTCAATCCTCAATCCTCATTCTTCAATCCTCAATACCCAATCCTCAATCTTCAATCCCCAATCCTCAATCCTCAATCCTCAATCTTCAATCCTCAATACTCAATCTTCAATCCTCAATACTCAATCTTCAATCCTCAATCCTCAATCCTCAATCCCCTATCCTCAATCCTCAATCCTGAATCCTCAATCCTCAATCATAAATCTTCAATCCTCAATACTCAATCTTCAATCCTCAATCCTCAGTCCTCAAACCTCAATTCTGAATCCTCAATCTTCGTCCCTCTGTCCTCAACAATCAGTTGTCAATCCTCAATCCTCAATAGAATATCCTCAGTTCAGAGTTTTCAATACGCAGTACACATTCTGCAATCTTCAAATCTCTATCCACAAACATCTACTCTCATCACTCAACCCTCAACACTCAGTCCCCAATCCTCAATCTTGAATCCTCAATCCTCAATCCTCAATCCTCAATCCTCAATCTTCAATCCTCAATACTCAATCCTCAATCCTCAATTCTCAAACCTCAATCCAAAATCTTCATTCCTCAATCTTCAATCCTCAATCCTCAATCCTGATTCTTCAATACACAATACCCAATCCTCAATCTTCAATCCTCAATGCTCAATCCTCAATTCTCAATCCTCAATCCTCAGTCCTCAGTCCTCAAACCTTAATCCTCAACCCTCAGCCCTCATCGTCAATCCTCAATCCTCAATCCTCAATTGTCAACCTTCAATCCTCAATACTCAATCTCCAATCCTCAATCCTCAATCCTGATTCTTCAATCCTCAATACCCAATCCTCAATCTTCAATCCTCAATCAGCAATCCTCAATTCTCAATCCTCAATCCTCAGTCCTCAGTCCTCAAACCTCAATCTTCAACCCTCAGCCCTGATCCTCAATCCTCAATCCTCAATCCTCAATCCTCAATCCTCAATCCTCAATCCTCAATCCGCAATCCTCAATCCTCAATCCTCAATCCTCAATCCTCAATGTTCAATCCGCGATACCCAATCGTCGATGTTCAATCCTCAATCCTCAATCCTCAATCCTCAATCCTCAATCCTCAATCCTCAATCCTCAACCCTCAATTCTGAAACCTCAATCCTCAACCTTCAATCCTCAATACTCAATCTTCAATCCTCAATCCTCAATCCTCAATCCTCAATCCTCAATCGTCAATCGTCAGTCTTCAATCCTCAATACTCAATCTTCTATCCTCAATCCTCAATCTTCAATCCTCAATCCTCAATCCTCAATCTTCAATCCTCATTCTTCAATCCTCAATACCCAATCCTCAATCTTCAATCCTCATTCTTCAATCCTCAATCCCCAATCCTCAATCTTCAAACCTCAATACTCAATTCTCAATCCTCAATCCTCAATCCTCAATCTTCAATCCACAATACTCAATCTTCAATCCTCACTCCTCAATCCTCAATCCTCAATCCCCAATCCTCAATCCTCAATCCTCAATCTTCAATCCTCAATACTCAATCTTCAATCCTCAATACTCAATCTTCAATCCTCAATCCTCAATCCTCAATCCCCTATCCTCAATCCTCAATCCTAAATCCTCAATCCTCAATCTTCAATCCTCAATACTCAATCTTCAATCCTGAATCCTCAATTCTCAATCCCCAGCCCTCAGTCCTCAGTCCTCAAACCTCAATCTTAAACCCTTAGCCCGCATCCTCAATCCTCAATCCTCAATCCTCAATCCTCAATCCTAAATCTTCAATCCTCAATACTCAATCTTCAATCCTCAATCCTCAGTCCTCAAACCTCAATTCTGAATCCTCAATCTTCGTCCCTCAGTCCTCAACAATCAGTTGTCAATCCTCAATCCTCCATAGAATATCCTCAGTTCAGAGTTTTCAATACGCAGTACACATTCTGCAATCTTCAAATCTCTATCCACAAACATCTACTCTCATCACTCAACCCTCAACACTCAGTCCCCAATCCTCAATCTTCAATCCTCAATCCTCAATCCTCAATCCTCAATCCTCAATCTTCAATCCTCAATACTCAATCCTCAATCCTCAATTCTCAAACCTCAATCCAAAATCTTCATTCCTCAATCTTCAATCCTCAATCCTCAATCCTGATTCTTCAATACACAATACCCAACCCTCAATCTTCAATCCTCAATGCTCAATCCTCAATTCTCAATCCTCAATCCTCAGTCCTCAGTCCTCAAACCTTAATCCTCAACCCTCAGCCCTCATCGTCAATCCTCAATCCTCAATCCTCAATTGTCAGCCTTCAATCCTCAATACTCAATCTTCAATCCTCAATCCTCAACTCTCAATCCTCAATTCTCAATCCTCAATCGTCAATCCTCAATCCCCAATCCTCAATCTTCAAACCTCAATCCTCAATCCTCAATCCTCAATCCTCAATCTTCAATCGTCAATACTCAATATTCAATCCTCAATCCTCAATCCTCAATCCCCAATCCTCAATCCTCAATCCTCAAACTTCAATCCTCAATACTCAATCTTCAATCCTCAATACTCAATCTTCAATCCTCAATCCTCAATCCCCAATCCTCAATCCTCAATCCTCAATCTTCAATACTCAATACTCAATCTTCAATCCTCAGACCTCAACCCTCAATCCTCAATCCTCAATCCTCATTCTTCAATCCTCAATACCCAATCCTCAATCTTCAATCCCCAATCCTCAATCCTCAATCCTCAATCTTCAATCCTCAATACTCAATCTTCAATCCTCAATACTCAATCTTCAATCCTCAATCCTCAATCCTCAATCCTCAATCCTAAATCCTCAATCCTCAATCTTCAATCCTCAATACTCAATCTTCAATCCTGAATCCTCAATCCTCAATCTTCAATCCTCAATACTCAATCTTCAATCCTGAATCCTCAATTCTCAATCCCCAGCCCTCAGTCCTCAGTCCTCAAACCTCAATCTTCAACCCTTAGCCCGCATCCTCAATCCTCAATCCTCAATCCTCAATCCTAAATCTTCAATCCTCAATACTCAATCTTCAATCCTCAATCCTCAGTCCTCAAACCTCAATTCTGAATGCTCAATCTTCGTCCCTCAGTCCTCAACAATCAGTTGTCAATCCTCAATCCTCAATAGAATATCCTCAGTTCAGAGTTTTCAATACGCAATACACATTCTGCAATCTTCAAATCTCTATCCACAAACATCAACTCTCATCACTCAACCCTCAACACTCAGTCCCCAATCCTCAATCTTCAATCCTCAATGCTCAATCCTCAATTCTCAATCCTCAATCCTCAGTCCTCAGTCCTCAAACCTCAATCCTCAACCCTCAGCCCTCATCGTCAATCCTCAATCCTCAATCCTCAATTATCAACATTCAATCCTCAATACTCAATCTTCAATCCTCAATCCTCAACTCTCAATCCTCAATTCTCAATCCTCAATCGTCAATCCTCAATCCCCAATCCTCAATCTTCAAACCTCAATCCTCAATCCTCAATCCTCAGTCCTCAATCTTCAATCGTCAATACTCAATCTTCAATCCTCAATCCTCAATCCTCAATCCCCAATCCTCAATCCTCAATCCTCAAACTTCAATCCTCAATTCTCAATCTTCAATCCTCAATACTCAATCTTCAATCCTCAATCCTCAATCCTCAATCCCCAATCCTCAATCCTCAATCCTCAATCTTCAATCCTCAATACTCAATCTTCAATACTCAGACCTTAACCCTCAATCCTCAATCCTCAATCCTCATTCTTCAATCCTCAATACCCAATCCTCAATCTTCAATCCCCAATCCTCAATCCTCAATCCTCAATCTTCAATCCTCAATACTCAATCTTCAATCCTCAATACTCAATCTTCAATCCTCAATCCTCAATCCTCAATCCCCTATCCTCAATCCTCAATCCTGAATCCTCAATCCTCAATCATAAATCTTCAATCCTCAATACTCAATCTTCAATCCTCAATCCTCAGTCCTCAAACCTCAATTCTGAATCCTCAATCTTCGTCCCTCTGTCCTCAACAATCAGTTGTCAATCCTCAATCCTCAATAGAATATCCTCAGTTCAGAGTTTTCAATACGCAGTACACATTCTGCAATCTTCAAATCTCTATCCACAAACATCTACTCTCATCACTCAACCCTCAACACTCAGTCCCCAATCCTCAATCTTCAATCCTCAATCCTCAATCCTCAATCCTCAATCCTCAATCTTCAATCCTCAATACTCAATCCTCAATCCTCAATTCTCAAACCTCAATCCAAAATCTTCATTCCTCAATCTTCAATCCTCAATCCTCAATCCTGATTCTTCAATACACAATACCCAATCCTCAATCTTCAATCCTCAATGCTCAATCCTCAATTCTCAATCCTCAATCCTCAGTCCTCAGTCCTCAAACCTTAATCCTCAACCCTCAGCCCTCATCGTCAATCCTCAATCCTCAATCCTCAATTGTCAACCTTCAATCCTCAATACTCAATCTTCAATCCTCAATCCTCAACTCTCAATCCTCAATTCTCAATCCTCAATCGTCAATCCTCAATCCCCAATCCTCAATCTTCAAACCTCAATCCTCAATCCTCAATCCTCAGTCCTCAATCTTCAATCGTCAATACTCAATATTCAATCCTCAATCCTCAATCCTCAATCCCCAATCCTCAATCCTCAATCCTCAAACTTCAATCCTCAATACTCAATCTTCAATCCTCAATACTCAATCTTCAATCCTCAATCCTCAATCCTCAATCCCCAATCCTCAATCCTCAATCCTCAATCTTCAATCCTCAATACTCAATCTTCAATCCTCAGACCACAACCCTCAATCCTCAATCCTCAATCCTCATTCTTCAATCCTCAATACCCAATCCTCAATCTTCAATCCCCAATCCTCAATCCTCAATCCTCAATCTTCAATCCTCAATACTCAATCTTCAATCCTCAATACTCAATCTTCAATCCTCAATCCTCAATCCTCAATCCCCTATCCTCAATCCTCAATCCTAAATCCTCAATCCTCAATCTTCAATCCTCAATACTCAATCTTCAATCCTGAATCCTCAATCCTCAATCTTCAATCCTCAATACTCAATCTTCAATCCTGATTCCTCAATTCTCAATCCCCAGCCCTCAGTCCTCAGTCCTCAAACCTCAATCTTCAACCCTTAGCCCGCATCCTCAATCCTCAATCCTCAATCCTCAATCCTAAATCTTCAATCCTCAATACTCAATCTTCAATCCTCAATCCTCAGTCCTCAAACCTCAATTCTGAATCCTCAATCTTCGTCCCTCAGTCCTCAACAATCAGTTGTCAATCCTCAATCCTCAATAGAATATCCTCAGTTCAGAGTTTTCAATACGCAATACACATTCTGCAATCTTCAAATCTCTATCCACAAACATCAACTCTCATCACTCAACCCTCAACACTCAGTCCCCAATCTTCAATCTTCAATCCTCAATGCTCAATCCTCAATTCTCAATCCTCAATCCTCAGTCCTCAGTCCTCAAACCTCAATCCTCAACCCTCAGCCCTCATCGTCAATCCTCAATCCTCAATCCTCAATTATCAACCTTCAATCCTCAATACTCAATCTTCAATCCTCAATCCTCAACTCTCAATCCTCAATTCTCAATCCTCAATCGTCAATCCTCAATCCCCAATCCTCAATCTTCAAACCTCAATCCTCAATCCTCAATCCTCAGTCCTCAATCTTCAATCGTCAATACTCAATCTTCAATCCTCAATCCTCAATCCTCAATCCCCAATCCTCAATCCTCAATCCTCAAACTTCAATCCTCAATTCTCAATCTTCAATCCTCAATACTCAATCTTCAATCCTCAATCCTCAATCCTCAATCCCCAATCCTCAATCCTCAATCCTCAATCTTCAATCCTCAATACTCAATCTTCAATCCTCAATACTCAATCTTCAATCCTCAATCCTCAATCCTCAATCCCCAATCCTCAATCCTCAATCCTCAATCTTCAATCCTCAATACTCAATCTTCAATCCTCTGACCACAACCCTCAATCCTCAATCCTCAATCCTCATTCTTCAATCCTCAATACCCAATCCTCAATCTTCAATCCCCAATCCTCAATCCTCAATCCTCAATCTTCAATCCTCAATACTCAATCTTCAATCCTCAATACTCAATCTTCAATCCTCAATCCTCAATCCTCAATCCCCTATCCTCAATCCTCAATCCTAAATCCTCAATCCTCAATCTTCAATCCTCAATACTCAATCTTCAATCCTGAATCCTCAATCCTCAATCTTCAATCCTCAATACTCAATCTTCAATCCTGAATCCTCAATTCTCAATCCCCAGCCCTCAGTCCTCAGTCCTCAAACCTCAATCTTCAACCCTTAGCCCGCATCCTCAATCCTCAATCCTCAATCCTCAATCCTAAATCTTCAATCCTCAATACTCAATCTTCAATCCTCAATCCTCAGTCCTCAAACCTCAATTCTGAATCCTCAATCTTCGTCCCTCAGTCCTCAACAATCAGTTGTCAATCCTCAATCCTCAATAGAATATCCTCAGTTCAGAGTTTTCAATACGCAATACACATTCTGCAATCTTCAAATCTCTATCCACAAACATCAACTCTCATCACTCAACCCTCAACACTCAGTCCCCAATCCTCAATCTTCAATCCTCAATGCTCAATCCTCAATCCTCAATCTTCAATCCTCAATACTCAATCTTCAATACTCAGACCTTAACCCTCAATCCTCAATCCTCAATCCTCATTCTTCAATCCTCAATACCCAATCCTCAATCTTCAATCCCCAATCCTCAATCCTCAATCCTCAATCTTCAATCCTCAATACTCAATCTTCAATCCTCAATACTCAATCTTCAATCCTCAATCCTCAATCCTCAATCCCCTATCCTCAATCCTCAATCCTAAATCCTCAATCCTCAATCTTCAATCCTCAATACTCAATCTTCAATCCTGAATCCTCAATTCTCAATCCCCAGCCCTCAGTCCTCAGTCCTCAAACCTCAATCTTCAACCCTTAGCCCGCATCCTCAACCCTCAATCCTCAATCCTCAATCCTAAATCTTCAATCCTCAATACTCAATCTTCAATCCTCAATCCTCAGTCCTCAAACCTCAATTCTGAATCCTCAATCTTCGTCCCTCAGTCCTCAACAATCAGTTGTCAATCCTCAATCCTCAATAGAATATCCTCAGTTCAGAGTTTTCAATACGCAATACACATTCTGCAATCTTCAAATCTCTATCCACAAACATCAACTCTCATTACTCAACCCTCAACACTCAGTCCCCAATCCTCAATCTTCAGTCCTCAATCCTCAATCCTCAATCCTCAATCCTCAATCTTCAATCCTCAATACTCAATCCTCAATCCTCAATCCTCAAACCTCAATCCAAAATCTTCATTCCTCAATCTTCAATCCTCAATCCTCAATCCTGATTCTTCAATACACAATACCCAATCCTCAATCTTCAATCCTCAATGCTCAATCCTCAATTCTCAATCCTCAATCCTCAGTCCTCAGTCCTCAAACCTCAATCCTCAACCCACAGCCCTCATCGTCAATCCTCAATCCTCAATCCTCAATTATCAACCTTCAATCCTCAATACTCAATCTTCAATCCTCAATCCTCAACTCTCAATCCTCAATTCTCAATCCTCAATCGTCAATCCTCAATCCCCAATCCTCAATCTTCAAACCTCAATCCTCAATCCTCAATCCTCAGTCCTCAATCTTCAATCGTCAACACTCAATCTTCAACCCTCAATCCTCAATCCTCAATCCCCAATCCTCAATCCTCAATCCTCAAACTTCAATCCTCAATACTCAATCTTCAATCCTCAATACTCAATCTTCAATCCTCAATCCTCAATCCTCAATCCGCAATCCTCAATCCTCAATCCGCAATCTTCAATCCTCAATACTCAATCTTCAATCCTCAGACCTCAACCCTCAATCCTCAATCCTCAATCCTCATTCTTCAATCCTCAATACCCAATCCTCAATCTTCAATCCCCAATCCTCAATCCTCAATCCTCAATTCTCAATCCTCAATCCTCAATCATCAGTCCAGAAATATCAATACTCTACCCTCAGTCCTCGTCCTCAATCCACAACACTCAGTCCTCTATCCTCTACCGTCAGTCATCAATATACAAAATTCAGTCCTCGATACTCAATCCTCAATCCTCAATGTTCAATCCGCGATACCCAATCCTCAATGTTCAATCCTCAATCCTAAATCCTCAATCCTCAATCTTCAATCCTCAATACTCAATCTTCAATCCTCAATCCTCAATTCTCAATCCCCAACCCACAGTCCTCAATCCTCAATCCTCAATCTTCAATCCTCAATACTCAATCTTCAATCCTCAGACCACAACCCTCAATCCTCAATCCTCAATCCTCATTCTTCAATCCTCAATACCCAATCCTCAATCTTCAATCCCCAATCCTCAATCCTCAATCCTCAATCTTCAATCCTCAATACTCAATCTTCAATCCTCAATACTCAATCTTCAATCCTCAATCCTCAATCCTCAATCCCCTATCCTCAATCCTCAATCCTAAATCCTCAATCCTCAATCTTCAATCCTCAATACTCAATCTTCAATCCTGAATCCTCAATCCTCAATCTTCAATCCTCAATACTCAATCTTCAATCCTGAATCCTCAATTCTCAATCCCCAGCCCTCAGTCCTCAGTCCTCAAACCTCAATCTTCAACCCTTAGCCCGCATCCTCAATCCTCAATCCTCAATCCTCAATCCTAAATCTTCAATCCTCAATACTCAATCTTCAATCCTCAATCCTCAGTCCTCAAACCTCAATTCTGAATCCTCAATCTTCGTCCCTCAGTCCTCAACAATCAGTTGTCAATCCTCAATCCTCAATAGAATATCCTCAGTTCAGAGTTTTCAATACGCAATACACATTCTGCAATCTTCAAATCTCTATCCACAAACATCAACTCTCATCACTCAACCCTCAACACTCAGTCCCCAATCCTCAATCTTCAATCCTCAATGCTCAATCCTCAATCCTCAATCTTCAATCCTCAATACTCAATCTTCAATACTCAGACCTTAACCCTCAATCCTCAATCCTCAATCCTCATTCTTCAATCCTCAATACCCAATCCTCAATCTTCAATCCCCAATCCTCAATCCTCAATCCTCAATCTTCAATCCTCAATACTCAATCTTCAATCCTCAATACTCAATCTTCAATCCTCAATCCTCAATCCTCAATCCCCTATCCTCAATCCTCAATCCTAAATCCTCAATCCTCAATCTTCAATCCTCAATACTCAATCTTCAATCCTGAATCCTCAATTCTCAATCCCCAGCCCTCAGTCCTCAGTCCTCAAACCTCAATCTTCAAACCTCAATACTCAATTCTCAATCCTCAATCCTCAATCCTCAATCTTCAATCCACAATACTCAATCTTCAATCCTCACTCCTCAATCCTCAATCCTCAATCCCCAATCCTCAATCCTCAATCCTCAATCTTCAATCCTCAATACTCAATCTTCAATCCTCAATACTCAATCTTCAATCCTCAATCCTCAATCCTCAATCCCCTATCCTCAATCCTCAATCCTAAATCCTCAATCCTCAATCTTCAATCCTCAATACTCAATCTTCAATCCTGAATCCTCAATTCTCAATCCCCAATCCTCAATCCTCAATCCTCAATCTTCAATCCTCAATACTCAATCTTCAATCCTCAGTCCTCAATCCTCAATCCTCAATCCTCAATCTTCAATCCTCAATACTCAATCTTCAATCCTCAATTCTCAATTCTCAATCCCCAATCCTCAATCCTCAATCCTCAATCTTCAATCCACAATACTCAATCTTCAATCCTCACTCCTCAATCCTCAATCCTCAATCCTCAATCGTCAATCGTCAGTCTTCAATCCTCAATACTCAATCTTCTATCCTCAATCCTCAATCTTCAATCCTCAATCCTCAATCCTCAATCTTCAATCCTCATTCTTCAATCCTCAATACCCAATCCTCAATCTTCAATCCTCATTCTTCAATCCTCAATCCCCAATCCTCAATCTTCAAACCTCAATACTCAATTCTCAATCCTCAATCCTCAATCCTCAATCTTCAATCCACAATACTCAATCTTCAATCCTCACTCCTCAATCCTCAATCCTCAATCCCCAATCCTCAATCCTCAATCCTCAATCTTCAATCCTCAATACTCAATCTTCAATCCTCAATACTCAATCTTCAATCCTCAAACCTCAATCCTCAATCCCCTATCCTCAATCCTCAATCCTAAATCCTCAATCCTCAATCTTCAATCCTCAATACTCAATCTTCAATCCTGAATCCTCAATTCTCAATCCCCAATCCTCAATCCTCAATCCTCAATCTTCAATCCTCAATACTCAATCTTCAATCCTCAGTCCTCAATCCTCAATCCTCAATCCTCATTCTTCAATCATCAATACCCAATCCTCAATCTTCAATCCTCAATCCTCAATCCTCAATTCTCAATCCTCAATCCTCAATCCTCAGACCTCAAACATTAATACTCAACCCTCAGTCCTCGTCCTCAATCCACAACCCTCTATCCTCAATCCTCAATCTTCAATCATCAATATACAATCTTCATTCCTCAATCCTCAATCCTCAATCCTCAATCCTCAATGTTCAATACGCGATACCCAATCCTCGACGTTCAATCCTCAATCCTCAATCCTCAATCCTCAATCCTCAATCCTCAATCCTCAATCCTCAAACCTCAATCCTCAACCTTCAATCCTCAATACTCAATCTTCAATCCTCAATCCTCAATCCTCAATCCCCAATCCTCAATCCTAAATCCTCAATCTTCAATCCTCAATACTCAATCTTCAATCCTCAATCCTCAATCCTCAATACCCAATCCTCATTCTTCAATCCTCAATACCCAATCCTCAATCTTCAATCCTCTATCCTCAATCCTCAATCCTCGAACCTCAATCCTCACTCCTCAACCCTCATTCTTTAATCCTCAATACCCAATCCTCAATCTTCATCCTCAATCCTCAATCCTCAATTCTCAATCCTCAATCCTCAGTCCTCAGTCCTCAAACCTCCATCCTCAACCCTCAGCCCTCATCGTCAATCCTCAATCCTCTATCCTCAATCCTCAATCTTCAATCCTCAATACTCAATCTTCAATCCTCTATCCTCAATTCTCAATCCTCAATCCTCAATCCTCAATCCTCAATCCTCAGTCCTCAAACCTCTATCCTGAATCCTCAATCCTGAATCCTCAATCTTCAGACCTCAGACCTCAACAATCAGTTGTCAGTCCTCAATCCTCAATAGAAAATCATCAATTCACAGTTTTCAATACACAATACTCAATCTGCAATCTTCAAATCCCTATCCACAAACATCAATTCTCATCACTCAACCCTCAACAGTCAGTCCCCAATCCTCAATACACAATCCACAAGCCTCAATCCTCAATCCTCAATCCTCAGTCCTCAAACCTCAATCCTCAATACTCAATCCTCAATCGTCAGTCTTCAATCCTCAATACTCAATCTTCAATCCTCAATCCTCAATCCTCAATCCTCAATCCTCATTCTTCAATCCTCAATACCCAATGCTCAATCCTCAACCTTCAATCTTCAATACTCAATCCTCAATCCTCAATCCTCAAACCTCAATCCAAAATCTTCATTCCTCAATCTCCAATCCTCAATCCTCAATCCCCAATCCTCAGTCCTCAAACCACAATTCTGAATACTCAATCCTGAATCCTCAATCTTCAGCTCTCAGTCCTCAACAATTAGTTGTCAGTCCTCAATCCTCAATAGAATATCCTCAGTTCAGAGTCTTCAATACGCAATACTCAATCTGCAATCTTCAAATCTCTATCCACCAACATCAATTCTCATCACTCAACCCTCAACACTCAGTCCCCAATCCTCAATCTTCAATACTCAATCCCCAATCCTCCATCCTCATTCTTCAATCCTCAATACCCAATCCTCAATCTTCAATCCTCAATCCTAAATCCTCAATTCTCAATCCTCAATCCTCAGTCCTCTGTCCTCAAAACTCAATCCTCAACCCTCAGCCCTCATCGTCAATCCTCAATTCTCAATCCTCAATCCTCAACCTTCAATCCTCAATACTCAATCCTCAATCCTCAATCCTCAAACCTCAATCCAAAATCTTCATTCCTCAATCTCCAATCCTCAATCCTCAATCCTGATTCTTCAATCCTCAATACCCAATCCTCAATCTTCAATCCTCAATCAGCAATCCTCAATTCTCAATCCTCAATCCTCAGTCCTCAGTCCTCAAACCTCAATCTTCAACCCTCAGCCCTGATCCTCAATCCTCAATCCTCAATCCTCAAGCCTCAATCCTCAATCCTCAATCCTCAATCCGCAATCCTCAATCCTCAATCCTTAATCCTCAATCCTCAATGTTCAATCCGCGATACCCAATCGTCGATGTTCAATCCTCAATCCTCAATCCTCAATCCTCAATCCTCAATCCTCAATCCTCAATCCTCAACCCTCAATTCTGAAACCTCAATCCTCAACCTTCAATCCTCAATACTCAATCTTCAATCCTCAATCCTCAATCCTCAATCCTCAATCCTCAATCGTCAATCGTCAGTCTTCAATCCTCAATACTCAATCTTCTATCCTCAATCCTCAATCTTCAATCCTCAATCCTCAATCCTCAATCTTCAATCCTCATTCTTCAATCCTCAATACCCAATCCTCAATCTTCAATCCTCATTCTTCAATCCTCAATCCCCAATCCTCAATCTTCAAACCTCAATACTCAATTCTCAATCCTCAATCCTCAATCCTCAATCTTCAATCCACAATACTCAATCTTCAATCCTCACTCCTCAATCCTCAATCCTCAATCCCCAATCCTCAATCCTCAATCCTCAATCTTCAATCCTCAATACTCAATCTTCAATCCTCAATACTCAATCTTGAATCCTCAATCCTCAATCCTCAATCCCCTATCCTCAATCCTCAATCCTAAATCCTCAATCCTCAATCTTCAATCCTCAATACTCAATCTTCAATCCTGAATCCTCAATTCTCAATCCCCAGCCCTCAGTCCTCAGTCCTCAAACCTCAATCTTAAACCCTTAGCCCGCATCCTCAATCCTCAATCCTCAATCCTCAATCCTCAATCCTAAATCTTCAATCCTCAATACTCAATCTTCAATCCTCAATCCTCAGTCCTCAAACCTCAATTCTGAATCCTCAATCTTCGTCCCTCAGTCCTCAACAATCAGTTGTCAATCCTCAATCCTCCATAGAATATCCTCAGTTCAGAGTTTTCAATACGCAGTACACATTCTGCAATCTTCAAATCTCTATCCACAAACATCTACTCTCATCACTCAACCCTCAACACTCAGTCCCCAATCCTCAATCTTCAATCCTCAATCCTCAATCCTCAATCCTCAATCCTCAATCTTCAATCCTCAATACTCAATCCTCAATCCTCAATTCTCAAACCTCAATCCAAAATCTTCATTCCTCAATCTTCAATCCTCAATCCTCAATCCTGATTCTTCAATACACAATACCCAATCCTCAATCTTCAATCCTCAATGCTCAATCCTCAATTCTCAATCCTCAATCCTCAGTCCTCAGTCCTCAAACCTTAATCCTCAACCCTCAGCCCTCATCGTCAATCCTCAATCCTCAATCCTCAATTGTCAGCCTTCAATCCTCAATACTCAATCTTCAATCCTCAATCCTCAACTCTCAATCCTCAATTCTCAATCCTCAATCGTCAATCCTCAATCCCCAATCCTCAATCTTCAAACCTCAATCCTCAATCCTCAATCCTCAATCCTCAATCTTCAATCGTCAATACTCAATATTCAATCCTCAATCCTCAATCCTCAATCCCCAATCCTCAATCCTCAATCCTCAAACTTCAATCCTCAATACTCAATCTTCAATCCTCAATACTCAATCTTCAATCCTCAATCCTGAATCCCCAATCCTCAATCCTCAATCCTCAATCTTCAATCCTCAATACTCAATCTTCAATCCTCAGACCTCAACCCTCAATCCTCAATCCTCAATCCTCATTCTTCAATCCTCAATACCCAATCCTCAATCTTCAATCCCCAATCCTCAATCCTCAATCCTCAATCTTCAATCCTCAATACTCAATCTTCAATCCTCAATACTCAATCTTCAATCCTCAATCCTCAATCCTCAATCCCCTATCCTCAATCCTCAATCCTAAATCCTCAATCCTCAATCTTCAATCCTCAATACTCAATCTTCAATCCTGAATCCTCAATCCTCAATCTTCAATCCTCAATACTCAATCTTCAATCCTGAATCCTCAATCCTCAATCTTCAATCCTCAATACTCAATCTTCAATCCTGAATCCTCAATTCTCAATCCCCAGCCCTCAGTCCTCAGTCCTCAAACCTCAATCTTCAACCCTTAGCCCGCATCCTCAATCCTCAATCCTCAATCCTCAATCCTAAATCTTCAATCCTCAATACTCAATCTTCAATCCTCAATCCTCAGTCCTCAAACCTCAATTCTGAATGCTCAATCTTCGTCCCTCAGTCCTCAGCAATCAGTTGTCAATCCTCAATCCTCAATAGAATATCCTCAGTTCAGAGTTTTCAATACGCAATACACATTCTGCAATCTTCAAATCTCTATCCACAAACATCAACTCTCATCACTCAACCCTCAACACTCAGTCCCCAATCCTCAATCTTCAATCCTCAATGCTCAATCCTCAATTCTCAATCCTCAATCCTCAGTCCTCAGTCCTCAAACCTCAATCCTCAACCCTCAGCCCTCATCGTCAATCCTCAATCCTCAATCCTCAATTATCAACATTCAATCCTCAATACTCAATCTTCAATCCTCAATCCTCAACTCTCAATCCTCAATTCTCAATCCTCAATCGTCAATCCTCAATCCCCAATCCTCAATCTTCAAACCTCAATCCTCAATCCTCAATCCTCAGTCCTCAATCTTCAATCGTCAATACTCAATCTTCAATCCTCAATCCTCAATCCTCAATCCCCAATCCTCAATCCTCAATCCTCAAACTTCAATCCTCAATTCTCAATCTTCAATCCTCAATACTCAATCTTCAATCCTCAATCCTCAATCCTCAATCCCCAATCCTCAATCCTCAATCCTCAATCTTCAATCCTCAATACTCAATCTTCAATACTCAGACCTTAACCCTCAATCCTCAATCCTCAATCCTCATTCTTCAATCCTCAATACCCAATCCTCAATCTTCAATCCCCAATCCTCAATCCTCAATCCTCAATCTTCAATCCTCAATACTCAATCTTCAATCCTCAATACTCAATCTTCAATCCTCAATCCTCAATCCTCAATCCCCTATCCTCAATCCTCAATCCTGAATCCTCAATCCTCAATCATAAATCTTCAATCCTCAATACTCAATCTTCAATCCTCAATCCTCAGTCCTCAAACCTCAATTCTGAATCCTCAATCTTCGTCCCTCAGTCCTCAACAATCAGTTGTCAATCCTCAATCCTCAATAGAATATCCTCAGTTCAGAGTTTTCAATACGCAGTACACATTCTGCAATCTTCAAATCTCTATCCACAAACATCTACTCTCATCACTCAACCCTCAACACTCAGTCCCCAATCCTCAATCTTCAATCCTCAATCCTCAATCCTCAATCCTCAATCCTCAATCTTCAATCCTCAATACTCAATCCTCAATCCTCAATTCTCAAACCTCAATCCAAAATCTTCATTCCTCAATCTTCAATCCTCAATCCTCAATCCTGATTCTTCAATACACAATACCCAATCCTCAATCTTCAATCCTCAATGCTCAATCCTCAATTCTCAATCCTCAATCCTCAGTCCTCAGTCCTCAAACCTTAATCCTCAACCCTCAGCCCTCATCGTCAATCCTCAATCCTCAATCCTCAATTGTCAACCTTCAATCCTCAATACTCAATCTTCAATCCTCAATCCTCAACTCTCAATCCTCAATTCTCAATCCTCAATCGTCAATCCTCAATCCCCAATCCTCAATCTTCAAACCTCAATCCTCAATCCTCAATCCTCAGTCCTCAATCTTCAATCGTCAATACTCAATATTCAATCCTCAATCCTCAATCCTCAATCCCCAATCCTCAATCCTCAATCCTCAAACTTCAATCCTCAATACTCAATCTTCAATCCTCAATACTCAATCTTCAATCCTCAATCCTCAATCCTCAATCCCCAATCCTCAATCCTCAATCCTCAATCTTCAATCCTCAATACTCAATCTTCAATCCTCAGACCACAACCCTCAATCCTCAATCCTCAATCCTCATTCTTCAATCCTCAATACCCAATCCTCAATCTTCAATCCCCAATCCTCAATCCTCAATCCTCAATCTTCAATCCTCAATACTCAATCTTCAATCCTCAATACTCAATCTTCAATCCTCAATCCTCAATCCTCAATCCCCTATCCTCAATCCTCAATCCTAAATCCTCAATCCTCAATCTTCAATCCTCAATACTCAATCTTCAATCCTGAATCCTCAATCCTCAATCTTCAATCCTCAATACTCAATCTTCAATCCTGAATCCTCAATTCTCAATCCCCAGCCCTCAGTCCTCAGTCCTCAAACCTCAATCTTCAACCCTTAGCCCGCATCCTCAATCCTCAATCCTCAATCCTCAATCCTAAATCTTCAATCCTCAATACTCAATCTTCAATCCTCAATCCTCAGTCCTCAAACCTCAATTCTGAATCCTCAATCTTCGTCCCTCAGTCCTCAACAATCAGTTGTCAATCCTCAATCCTCAATAGAATATCCTCAGTTCAGAGTTTTCAATACGCAATACACATTCTGCAATCTTCAAATCTCTATCCACAAACATCAACTCTCATCACTCAACCCTCAACACTCAGTCCCCAATCTTCAATCTTCAATCCTCAATGCTCAATCCTCAATTCTCAATCCTCAATCCTCAGTCCTCAGTCCTCAAACCTCAATCCTCAACCCTCAGCCCTCATCGTCAATCCTCAATCCTCAATCCTCAATTATCAGCCTTCAATCCTCAATACTCAATCTTCAATCCTCAATCCTCAACTCTCAATCCTCAATTCTCAATCCTCAATCGTCAATCCTCAATCCCCAATCCTCAATCTTCAAACCTCAATCCTCAATCCTCAATCCTCAGTCCTCAATCTTCAATCGTCAATACTCAATCTTCAATCCTCAATCCTCAATCCTCAATCCCCAATCCTCAATCCTCAATCCTCAAACTTCAATCCTCAATTCTCAATCTTCAATCCTCAATACTCAATCTTCAATCCTCAATCCTCAATCCTCAATCCCCAATCCTCAATCCTCAATCCTCAATCTTCAATCCTCAATACTCAATCTTCAATCCTCAATACTCAATCTTCAATCCTCAATCCTCAATCCTCAATCCCCAATCCTCAATCCTCAATCCTCAATCTTCAATCCTCAATACTCAATCTTCAATCCTCAGACCACAACCCTCAATCCTCAATCCTCAATCCTCATTCTTCAATCCTCAATACCCAATCCTCAATCTTCAATCCCCAATCCTCAATCCTCAATCCTCAATCTTCAATCCTCAATACTCAATCTTCAATCCTCAATACTCAATCTTCAATCCTCAATCCTCAATCCTCAATCCCCTATCCTCAATCCTCAATCCTAAATCCTCAATCCTCAATCTTCAATCCTCAATACTCAATCTTCAATCCTGAATCCTCAATCCTCAATCTTCAATCCTCAATACTCAATCTTCAATCCTGAATCCTCAATTCTCAATCCCCAGCCCTCAGTCCTCAGTCCTCAAACCTCAATCTTCAACCCTTAGCCCGCATCCTCAATCCTCAATCCTCAATCCTCAATCCTAAATCTTCAATCCTCAATACTCAATCTTCAATCCTCAATCCTCAGTCCTCAAACCTCAATTCTGAATCCTCAATCTTCGTCCCTCAGTCCTCAACAATCAGTTGTCAATCCTCAATCCTCAATAGAATATCCTCAGTTCAGAGTTTTCAATACGCAATACACATTCTGCAATCTTCAAATCTCTATCCACAAACATCAACTCTCATTACTCAACCCTCAACACTCAGTCCCCAATCCTCAATCTTCAGTCCTCAATCCTCAATCCTCAATCCTCAATCCTCAATCTTCAATCCTCAATACTCAATCCTCAATCCTCAATCCTCAAACCTCAATCCAAAATCTTCATTCCTCAATCTTCAATCCTCAATCCTCAATCCTGATTCTTCAATACACAATACCCAATCCTCAATCTTCAATCCTCAATGCTCAATCCTCAATTCTCAATCCTCAATCCTCAGTCCTCAGTCCTCAAACCTCAATCCTCAACCCACAGCCCTCATCGTCAATCCTCAATCCTCAATCCTCAATTATCAACCTTCAATCCTCAATACTCAATCTTCAATCCTCAATCCTCAACTCTCAATCCTCAATTCTCAATCCTCAATCGTCAATCCTCAATCCCCAATCCTCAATCTTCAAACCTCAATCCTCAATCCTCAATCCTCAGTCCTCAATCTTCAATCGTCAACACTCAATCTTCAACCCTCAATCCTCAATCCTCAATCCCCAATCCTCAATCCTCAATCCTCAAACTTCAATCCTCAATACTCAATCTTCAATCCTCAATACTCAATCTTCAATCCTCAATCCTCAATCCTCAATCCGCAATCCTCAATCCTCAATCCGCAATCTTCAATCCTCAATACTCAATCTTCAATCCTCAGACCTCAACCCTCAATCCTCAATCCTCAATCCTCATTCTTCAATCCTCAATACCCAATCCTCAATCTTCAATCCCCAATCCTCAATCCTCAATCCTCAATTCTCAATCCTCAATCCTCAATCATCAGTCCTGAAATATCAATACTCTACCCTCAGTCCTCGTCCTCAATCCACAACACTCAGTCCTCTATCCTCTACCGTCAGTCATCAATATACAAAATTCAGTCCTCGATACTCAATCCTCAATCCTCAATGTTCAATCCGCGATACCCAATCCTCAATGTTCAATCCTCAATCCTAAATCCTCAATCCTCAATCTTCAATCCTCAATACTCAATCTTCAATCCTCAATCCTCAATTCTCAATCCCCAACCCACAGTCCTCAGTCCTCAAACCTCAATCTTCAACCCTTAGACCTCATCCTCAATCCTCAATCCTCAATCCTCAATCCTAAATCTTCAATCCTCAATCCTCAATCTTCAATCCTCAATGATCAATCCTCCATTCTCAATCCTCAATCCTCAGTCCTCAGTCCTCAAACCTCAATCCTCAACCCTCAGCCCTCATCGTCAATCCTCAATCCTCAATCCTCAATTATCAATCTTCAATCCTCAATACTCAATCTTCAATCCTCAATCCTCAACTCTCAATCCTCAATACTCAATCCTCAATCGTCAATCCTCAATCCCCAATCCTCAATCTTCAAACCTCAATCCTCAATCCTCAGTCCTCAATCTTCAATCGTCAATACTCAATCTTCAATCGTCAATCCTCAATCCTCAATCCCCAATCCTCAATCCTCAATCCTCAATCTTCAATCCTCAATACTCAATCTTCAATCCTCAATACTCAATCTTCAATCCTCAATTCTCAATTCTCAATCCCCAATCCTCAATCCTCAATCCTCAATCTTTAATCCTCAATACTCAATCTTCAATCCTCAGTCCTCAACCCTCAATCCTCAATCCTCAATCCTCAATCCTCAATCCTCAGTCCTCAATCCTCAATCCTCAGTCGTCTGTCTTCAATCCTCAATACTCAATGTTCAATCCTCAGTCCTCGGTACTGAATCCTCAATCCTCATTCTTCAATCCTCAATAGCCAATCCTCAATCTTCAATCCTCAATCCTCAATCCTCAATCCTCAATCCTCAATCTGCAATCCTCAATACTCAATCGTCAATCCTCAATCCCCAATCCTCAATCTTCAAACCTCAATCCTCAATCCGCAATCTTCAATCCTCAATACTCAACCTTCAATCCTCAATCCTCAATCCTCAATCCCCAATCCTCAATCCTCAATCCTCAATCTTCAATCCTCAATACTCAATCTTCAATCCTCAATCCTCAATCCTCAATCCTCAATCCTCAATCCTCAATCCTCAAACCTCAATCCTCAACCTTCAATCCTCAATACTCAATCTTCAATCCTCAATCCTCAATCCTCAATCCTCAATCCTCAATCCTCAATCGTCAGTCTTCAATCCTCAATCCTCAACCTTCAATCCTGAATCCTCTGTCCTCAAACCTCAATCCTCAATCTTCAATCCTCAATACTCAATCTGCAATCCTCAATCCTCAATCCTCAATCCTCAATCCTCAATCAACAGTTATCAATTCACAATCTTCAATACTCAATCGTCAATCCTCAGTCCTCAATCCCCAATCCTCAATCCTCAATCGGCAATCTTCAATCCTCAATACTCAATCTTCAATCCTCAGACCTCAACCCTCAATCCTCAATCCTCAATCCTCATTCTTCAATCCTCAATACCCAATCCTCAATCTTCAATCCCCAATCCTCAATCCTCAATCCTCAATTCTCAATCCTCAATCCTCAATCCTCAGACCTCAAATATCAATACTCTACCCTCAGTCCTCGTCCTCAATCCACAACCCTCAGTCCTCAATCCTCTACCTTCAGTCATCAATATACAAAATTCAGTCCTCGATACTCAATCCTCAATCCTCAATGTTCAATACGCGATACCCAATCCTCAATGTTTATTCCTCAATCCTAAATCCTCAATCCTCAATCTTCAATCCTCAATACTCAATCTTCAATCCTCAATACTCAATCTTCAATCCTCAATCCTCAAATCTCAATCCTCAATACTCAATCCTCAATCGTCAATCCTCAATCCCCAATCCTCAATCTTCAAACCTCAATCCTCAATCCTCAATCCTCAGTCCTCAATCTTCAATCGTCAATACTCAATCTTCAATCGTCAATCCTCAATCCTCAATCCCCAATCCTCAATCCTCAATCCTCAATCTTCAATCCTCAATACTCAATCTTCAATCCTCAATACTCAATCTTCAATCCTCAATTCTCAATCCTCAATCCCCAATCCTCAATCCTCAATCCTCAATCTTTAATCCTCAATACTCAATCTTCAATCCTCAGTCCTCAACCCTCAATCCTCAATCCTCAATCCTCAATCCTCAATCCTCAGTCCTCAATCCTCAATCCTCAGTCGTCTGTCTTCAATCCTCAATACTCAATGTTCAATCCTCAGCCCTCGGAACTGAATCCTCAATCCTCATTCTTCAATCCTCAATAGCCAATCCTCAATCTTCAATCCTCAATCCTCAATCCTCAATCCTCAATCCTCAATCTGCAATCCTCAATACTCAATCGTCAATCCTCAATCCCCAATCCTCAATCTTCAAACCTCAATCCTCAATCCTCAATCCTCAATTCTCAATCTTCAATCCTCAATACTCAATCATCAGACCTGAAATATCAATACTCTACCCTCAGTCCTCGTCCTCAATCCACAACCCTCAGTCCTCAATCCTCTACCTTCAGTCATCAATATACAAAATTCAGTCCTCGATACTCAATCCTCAATCCTCAATGTTCAATCCGCGATACCCAATCCTCAATGTTCAATCCTCAATCCTAAATCCTCAATCCTCAATCTTCAATCCTCAATACTCAATCTTCAATCCTCAATCCTCAATTCTCAATCCCCAACCCACAGTCCTCAGTCCTCAAACCTCAATCTTCAACCCTTAGACCTCATCCTCAATCCTCAATCCTCAATCCTCAATCCTAAATCTTCAATCCTCAATCCTCAATCTTCAATCCTCAATGATCAATCCTCCATTCTCAATCCTCAATCCTCAGCTCTCAGTCCTCAAACCTCAATCCTCAACCCTCAGCCCTCATCGTCAATCCTCAATCCTCAATCCTCAATTATCAATCTTCAATCCTCAATACTCAATCTTCAATCCTCAATCCTCAACTCTCAATCCTCAATACTCAATCCTCAATCGTCAATCCTCAATCCCCAATCCTCAATCTTCAAACCTCAATCCTCAATCCTCAATCCTCAGTCCTCAATCTTCAATCGTCAATACTCAATCTTCAATCGTCAATCCTCAATCCTCTATCCCCAATCCTCAATCCTCAATCCTCAATCTTCAATCCTCAATACTCAATCTTCAATCCTCAATACTCAATCTTCAATCCTCAATTCTCAATTCTCAATCCCCAATCCTCAATCCTCAATCCTCAATCTTTAATCCTCAATACTCAATCTTCAATCCTCAGTCCTCAACCCTCAATCCTCAATCCTCAATCCTCAATCCTCAATCCTCAGTCCTCAATCCTCAGACCTCAAATATCAATACTCTACCCTCAGTCCTCGTCCTCAATCCACAACCCTCAATCCTCAATCCTCAATTCTCAATCCTCAATCCTCAATCCTCAGACCTCAAATATCAATACTCTACCCTCAGTCCTCGTCCTCAATCCACAACCCTCAGTCCTCAATCCTCTACCTTCAGTCATCAATATACAAAATTCAATCCTCAATACTCAATCTTCAATCCTCAATCCTCAATCCTCAATCCCCTATCCTCAATCCTCAATCCTAAATCCTCAATCCTCAATCTTCAATCCTCAATACTCAATCTTCAATCCTGAATCCTCAATCCTCAATCTTCAATCCTCAATACTCAATCTTCAATCCTGAATCCTCAATTCTCAATCCCCAGCCCTCAGTCCTCAGTCCTCAAACCTCAATCTTCAACCCTTAGCCCGCATCCTCAATCCTCAATCCTCAATCCTCAATCCTAAATCTTCAATCCTCAATCCTCAATCTTCAATCCTCAATACTCAATCTTCAATCCTCTATCCTCAATTCTCAATCCTCAATCCTCAATCCTCAATCCTCAATCCTCAGTCCTCAAACATCTATCCTGAATCCTCAATCCTGAATCCTCAATCTTCAGACCTCAGACCTCAACAATCAGTTGTCAGTCCTCAATCCTCAATAGAAAATCATCAATTCTCAGTTTTCGATACACAATACTCAATCTGCAATCTTCAAATCCCTATCCACAAACATCAATTCTCATCACTCAACCCTCAACACTCAGTCCCCAATCCTCAATACACAATCCACAAGCCTCAATCCTCAATCCTCAATCCTCAGTCCTCAAACCTCAATCCTCAATCCTCAATCCTCAATCGTCAGTCTTCAATCCTCAATACTCAATCTTCAATCCTCAATCCTCAATCCTCAATCCTCAATCCTCATTCTTCAATCCTCAATACCCAATGCTCAATCCTCAACCTTCAATCCTCAATACTCAATCCTCAATCCTCAATCCTCAAACCTCAATCCAAAATCTTCATTCCTCAATCTCCAATCCTCAATCCTCAATCCCCAATCCTCAGTCCTCAAACCACAATTCTGAATACTCAATCCTGAATCCTCAATCTTCAGCTCTCAGTCCTCAACAATTAGTTGTCAGTCCTCTATCCTCAATAGAATATCCTCAGTTCAGAGTCTTCAATACGCAATACTCAATCTGCAATCTTCAAATCTCTATCCACCAACATCAATTCTCATCACTCAACCCTCAACACTCAGTCCCCAATCCTCAATCTTCAATACTCAATCCTCAATCCTCCATCCTCATTCTTGAATCCTCAATACCCAATCCTCAATCTTCAATCCTCAATCCTAAATCCTCAATTCTCAATCCTCAATCCTCAGTCCTCTGTCCTCAAAACTCAATCCTCAACCCTCAGCCCTCATCGTCAATCCTCAATTCTCAATCCTCAATCCTCAACCTTCAATCCTCAATACTCAATCCTCAATCCTCAATCCTCAAACCTCAATCCAAAATCTTCATTCCTCAATCTCCAATTCTCAATCCTCGATCCTGATTCTTCAATCCTCAATACCCAATCCTCAATCTTCAATCCTCAACCAGCAATCCTCAATTCTCAATCCTCAATCCTCAGTCCTCAGTCCTCAAACCTCAATCTTCAACCCTCAGCCCTGATCCTCAATCCTCAATCCTCAATCCTCAATCCTCAATCCTCAGTCCTCAATCCTCAATCCGCAATCCTCAATCCTCAATCCTCAATCCTCAATCCTCAATGTTCAATCCGCGATACCCAATCGTCGATGTTCAATCCTCAATCCTCAATCCTCAATCCCCAATCCTCAATCCTCAATCCTCAATCCTCAACCCTCAATTCTGAAACCTCAATCCTCAACCTTCAATCCTCAATACTCAATCTTCAATCCTCAATCCTCAATCCTCAATCCTCAATCCTCAATCGTCAATCGTCTGTCTTCAATCCTCAATACTCAATCTTCTATCCTCAATCCTCAATCTTCAATCCTCAATCCTCAATCCTCAATCTTCAATCCTCATTCTTCAATCCTCAATACCCAATCCTCAATCTTCAATCCTCATTCTTCAATCCTCAATCCCCAATCCTCAATCTTCAAACCTCAATACTCAATCCTCAATCCTCAATCCTCAATCCTCAATCTTCAATCCACAATACTCAATCTTCAATCCTCACTCCTCAATCCTCAATCCTCAATCCCCAATCCTCAATCCTCAATCCTCAATCTTCAATCCTCAATACTCAATCTTCAATCCTCAATACTCAATCTTCAATCCTCAATCCTCAATCCTCAATCCCCTATCCTCAATCCTCAATCCTAAATCCTCAATCCTCAATCTTCAATCCTCAATACTCAATCTTCAATCCTGAATCCTCAATTCTCAATCCCCAGCCCTCAGTCCTCAGTCCTCAAACCTCAATCTTAAACCCTTAGCCCGCATCCT
>NW_027480875.1:0-99659 GCF_051401765.1 Calliopsis andreniformis | reverse complement strand
AGCGAAAAAATTCTAAGTCCCCGTTCGTGTCGCTCCGGAGCCCGAGCGAAAAAATTCTAAGTCCCCGTTCGTGTCGCTCCGGAACCGAATGTCGACGGAACGAAATGACAACGGTAGATCCTTATTCCTGGTGCTCGTGGCTCTCTAAAACCATACACTTGTTCTCCTCTGTCTCTTACCTGTGTCGAGATAATCGAGAATCATGGAGCGTTCGTGTCGCTCCGGAACCGAAAGTCGTCGGTTCGAAACGAGAACGTTAGATCCATATTCGTGATCGTTGAGGCACTCTAAAACTATTAGGCTGTTTTGCTCTCTGATGCCCGTGGACCGAGAGAACGTAGAATAACGGAGCGATCGTGTCGCTCCGGAGCCCGAGCGAAAAAATTCTAAGTCCCCGTTCGTGTCGCTCCGGAGCCCGAGCGAAAAAATTCTAAGTCCCCGTTCGTGTCGCTCCGGAACCGAATGTCGACGGAACGAAATGACAACGGTAGATCCTTATTCCTGGTGCTCGTGGCTCTCTAAAACCATACACTTGTTCTCCTCTGTCTCTTACCTGTGTCGAGATAATCGAGAATCATGGAGCGTTCGTGTCGCTCCGGAACCGAAAGTCGTCGGTTCGAAACGAGAACGTTAGATCCATATTCCTGATCGTTGAGGCACTCTAAAACTATTAGGCTGTTTTGCTCTCTGATGCCCGTGGACCGAGAGAACGTAGAATAACGGAGCGATCGTGTCGCTCCGGAGCCCGAGCGAAAAAATTCTAAGTCCCCGTTCGTGTCGCTCCGGAGCCCGAGCGAAAAAATTCTAAGTCCCCGTTCGTGTCGCTCCGGAACCGAATGTCGACGGAACGAAATGACAACGGTAGATCCTTATTCCTGGTGCTCGTGGCTCTCTAAAACCATACACTTGTTCTCCTCTGTCTCTTACCTGTGTCGAGATAATCGAGAATCATGGAGCGTTCGTGTCGCTCCGGAACCGAAAGTCGTCGGTTCGAAACGAGAACGTTAGATCCATATTCCTGATCGTTGAGGCACTCTAAAACTATTAGGCTGTTTTGCTCTCTGATGCCCGTGGACCGAGAGAACGTAGAATAACGGAGCGATCGTGTCGCTCCGGAGCCCGAGCGAAAAAATTCTAAGTCCCCGTTCGTGTCGCTCCGGAGCCCGAGCGAAAAAATTCTAAGTCCCCGTTCGTGTCGCTCCGGAACCGAATGTCGACGGAACGAAATGACAACGGTAGATCCTTATTCCTGGTGCTCGTGGCTCTCTAAAACCATACACTTGTTCTCCTCTGTCTCTTACCTGTGTCGAGATAATCGAGAATCATGGAGCGTTCGTGTCGCTCCGGAACCAAAAGTCGTCGGTTCGAAACGAGAACGTTAGATCCATATTCCTGATCGTTGAGGCACTCTAAAACTATTAGGCTGTTTTGCTCTCTGATGCCCGTGGACCGAGAGAACGTAGAATAACGGAGCGATCGTGTCGCTCCGGAGCCCGAGCGAAAAAATTCTAAGTCCCCGTTCGTGTCGCTCCGGAGCCCGAGCGAAAAAATTCTAAGTCCCCGTTCGTGTCGCTCCGGAACCGAATGTCGACGGAACGAAATGACAACGGTAGATCCTTATTCCTGGTGCTCGTGGCTCTCTAAAACCATACACTTGTTCTCCTCTGTCTCTTACCTGTGTCGAGATAATCGAGAATCATGGAGCGTTCGTGTCGCTCCGGAACCGAAAGTCGTCGGTTCGAAACGAGAACGTTAGATCCATATTCCTGATCGTTGAGGCACTCTAAAACTATTAGGCTGTTTTGCTCTCTGATGCCCGTGGACCGAGAGAACGTAGAATAACGGAGCGATCGTGTCGCTCCGGAGCCCGAGCGAAAAAATTCTAAGTCCCCGTTCGTGTCGCTCCGGAGCCCGAGCGAAAAAATTCTAAGTCCCCGTTCGTGTCGCTCCGGAACCGAATGTCGACGGAACGAAATGACAACGGTAGATCCTTATTCCTGGTGCTCGTGGCTCTCTAAAACCATACACTTGTTCTCCTCTGTCTCTTACCTGTGTCGAGATAATCGAGAATCATGGAGCGTTCGTGTCGCTCCGGAACCGAAAGTCGTCGGTTCGAAACGAGAACGTTAGATCCATATTCCTGATCGTTGAGGCACTCTAAAACTATTAGGCTGTTTTGCTCTCTGATGCCCGTGGACCGAGAGAACGTAGAATAACGGAGCGATCGTGTCGCTCCGGAGCCCGAGCGAAAAAATTCTAAGTCCCCGTTCGTGTCGCTCCGGAGCCCGAGCGAAAAAATTCTAAGTCCCCGTTCGTGTCGCTCCGGAACCGAATGTCGACGGAACGAAATGACAACGGTAGATCCTTATTCCTGGTGCTCGTGGCTCTCTAAAACCATACACTTGTTCTCCTCTGTCTCTTACCTGTGTCGAGATAATCGAGAATCATGGAGCGTTCGTGTCGCTCCGGAACCGAAAGTCGTCGGTTCGAAACGAGAACGTTAGATCCATATTCCTGATCGTTGAGGCACTCTAAAACTATTAGGCTGTTTTGCTCTCTGATGCCCGTGGACCGAGAGAACGTAGAATAACGGAGCGATCGTGTCGCTCCGGAGCCCGAGCGAAAAAATTCTAAGTCCCCGTTCGTGTCGCTCCGGAGCCCGAGCGAAAAAATTCTAAGTCCCCGTTCGTGTCGCTCCGGAACCGAATGTCGACGGAACGAAATGACAACGGTAGATCCTTATTCCTGGTGCTCGTGGCTCTCTAAAACCATACACTTGTTCTCCTCTGTCTCTTACCTGTGTCGAGATAATCGAGAATCATGGAGCGTTCGTGTCGCTCCGGAACCGAAAGTCGTCGGTTCGAAACGAGAACGTTAGATCCATATTCCTGATCGTTGAGGCACTCTAAAACTATTAGGCTGTTTTGCTCTCTGATGCCCGTGGACCGAGAGAACGTAGAATAACGGAGCGATCGTGTCGCTCCGGAGCCCGAGCGAAAAAATTCTAAGTCCCCGTTCGTGTCGCTCCGGAGCCCGAGCGAAAAAATTCTAAGTCCCCGTTCGTGTCGCTCCGGAACCGAATGTCGACGGAACGAAAGGACAACGGTAGATCCTTATTCCTGGTGCTCGTGGCTCTCTAAAACCATACACTTGTTCTCCTCTGTCTCTTACCTGTGTCGAGATAATCGAGAATCATGGAGCGTTCGTGTCGCTCCGGAACCGAAAGTCGTCGGTTCGAAACGAGAACGTTAGATCCATATTCCTGATCGTTGAGTCACTCTAAAACTATTAGGCTGTTTTGCTCTCTGATGCCCGTGGACCGAGAGAACGTAGAATAACGGAGCGATCGTGTCGCTCCGGAGCCCGAGCGAAAAAATTCTAAGTCCCCGTTCGTGTCGCTCCGGAGCCCGAGCGAAAAAATTCTAAGTCCCCGTTCGTGTCGCTCCGGAACCGAATGTCGACGGAACGAAATGACAACGGTAGATCCTTATTCCTGGTGCTCGTGGCTCTCTAAAACCATACACTTGTTCTCCTCTGTCTCTTACCTGTGTCGAGATAATCGAGAATCATGGAGCGTTCGTGTCGCTCCGGAACCGAAAGTCGTCGGTTCGAAACGAGAACGTTAGATCCATATTCCTGATCGTTGAGGCACTCTAAAACTATTAGGCTGTTTTGCTCTCTGATGCCCGTGGACCGAGAGAACGTAGAATAACGGAGCGATCGTGTCGCTCCGGAGCCCGAGCGAAAAAATTCTAAGTCCCCGTTCGTGTCGCTCCGGAGCCCGAGCGAAAAAATTCTAAGTCCCCGTTCGTGTCGCTCCGGAACCGAATGTCGACGGAACGAAAGGACAACGGTAGATCCTTATTCCTGGTGCTCGTGGCTCTCTAAAACCATACACTTGTTCTCCTCTGTCTCTTACCTGTGTCGAGATAATCGAGAATCATGGAGCGTTCGTGTCGCTCCGGAACCGAAAGTCGTCGGTTCGAAACGAGAACGTTAGATCCATATTCCTGATCGTTGAGGCACTCTAAAACTATTAGGCTGTTTTGCTCTCTGATGCCCGTGGACCGAGAGAACGTAGAATAACGGAGCGATCGTGTCGCTCCGGAGCCCGAGCGAAAAAATTCTAAGTCCCCGTTCGTGTCGCTCCGGAGCCCGAGCGAAAAAATTCTAAGTCCCCGTTCGTGTCGCTCCGGAACCGAATGTCGACGGAACGAAATGACAACGGTAGATCCTTATTCCTGGTGCTCGTGGCTCTCTAAAACCATACACTTGTTCTCCTCTGTCTCTTACCTGTGTCGAGATAATCGAGAATCATGGAGCGTTCGTGTCGCTCCGGAACCGAAAGTCGTCGGTTCGAAACGAGAACGTTAGATCCATATTCCTGATCGTTGAGGCACTCTAAAACTATTAGGCTGTTTTGCTCTCTGATGCCCGTGGACCGAGAGAACGTAGAATAACGGAGCGATCGTGTCGCTCCGGAGCCCGAGCGAAAAAATTCTAAGTCCCCGTTCGTGTCGCTCCGGAGCCCGAGCGAAAAAATTCTAAGTCCCCGTTCGTGTCGCTCCGGAACCGAATGTCGACGGAACGAAATGACAACGGTAGATCCTTATTCCTGGTGCTCGTGGCTCTCTAAAACCATACACTTGTTCTCCTCTGTCTCTTACCTGTGTCGAGATAATCGAGAATCATGGAGCGTTCGTGTCGCTCCGGAACCGAAAGTCGTCGGTTCGAAACGAGAACGTTAGATCCATATTCCTGATCGTTGAGGCACTCTAAAACTATTAGGCTGTTTTGCTCTCTGATGCCCGTGGACCGAGAGAACGTAGAATAACGGAGCGATCGTGTCGCTCCGGAGCCCGAGCGAAAAAATTCTAAGTCCCCGTTCGTGTCGCTCCGGAGCCCGAGCGAAAAAATTCTAAGTCCCCGTTCGTGTCGCTCCGGAACCGAATGTCGACGGAACGAAATGACAACGGTAGATCCTTATTCCTGGTGCTCGTGGCTCTCTAAAACCATACACTTGTTCTCCTCTGTCTCTTACCTGTGTCGAGATAATCGAGAATCATGGAGCGTTCGTGTCGCTCCGGAACCGAAAGTCGTCGGTTCGAAACGAGAACGTTAGATCCATATTCCTGATCGTTGAGGCACTCTAAAACTATTAGGCTGTTTTGCTCTCTGATGCCCGTGGACCGAGAGAACGTAGAATAACGGAGCGATCGTGTCGCTCCGGAGCCCGAGCGAAAAAATTCTAAGTCCCCGTTCGTGTCGCTCCGGAGCCCGAGCGAAAAAATTCTAAGTCCCCGTTCGTGTCGCTCCGGAACCGAATGTCGACGGAACGAAATGACAACGGTAGATCCTTATTCCTGGTGCTCGTGGCTCTCTAAAACCATACACTTGTTCTCCTCTGTCTCTTACCTGTGTCGAGATAATCGAGAATCATGGAGCGTTCGTGTCGCTCCGGAACCGAAAGTCGTCGGTTCGAAACGAGAACGTTAGATCCATATTCCTGATCGTTGAGGCACTCTAAAACTATTAGGCTGTTTTGCTCTCTGATGCCCGTGGACCGAGAGAACGTAGAATAACGGAGCGATCGTGTCGCTCCGGAGCCCGAGCGAAAAAATTCTAAGTCCCCGTTCGTGTCGCTCCGGAGCCCGAGCGAAAAAATTCTAAGTCCCCGTTCGTGTCGCTCCGGAACCGAATGTCGACGGAACGAAATGACAACGGTAGATCCTTATTCCTGGTGCTCGTGGCTCTCTAAAACCATACACTTGTTCTCCTCTGTCTCTTACCTGTGTCGAGATAATCGAGAATCATGGAGCGTTCGTGTCGCTCCGGAACCGAAAGTCGTCGGTTCGAAACGAGAACGTTAGATCCATATTCCTGATCGTTGAGGCACTCTAAAACTATTAGGCTGTTTTGCTCTCTGATGCCCGTGGACCGAGAGAACGTAGAATAACGGAGCGATCGTGTCGCTCCGGAGCCCGAGCGAAAAAATTCTAAGTCCCCGTTCGTGTCGCTCCGGAGCCCGAGCGAAAAAATTCTAAGTCCCCGTTCGTGTCGCTCCGGAACCGAATGTCGACGGAACGAAAGGACAACGGTAGATCCTTATTCCTGGTGCTCGTGGCTCTCTAAAACCATACACTTGTTCTCCTCTGTCTCTTACCTGTGTCGAGATAATCGAGAATCATGGAGCGTTCGTGTCGCTCCGGAACCGAAAGTCGTCGGTTCGAAACGAGAACGTTAGATCCATATTCCTGATCGTTGAGGCACTCTAAAACTATTAGGCTGTTTTGCTCTCTGATGCCCGTGGACCGAGAGAACGTAGAATAACGGAGCGATCGTGTCGCTCCGGAGCCCGAGCGAAAAAATTCTAAGTCCCCGTTCGTGTCGCTCCGGAGCCCGAGCGAAAAAATTCTAAGTCCCCGTTCGTGTCGCTCCGGAACCGAATGTCGACGGAACGAAATGACAACGGTAGATCCTTATTCCTGGTGCTCGTGGCTCTCTAAAACCATACACTTGTTCTCCTCTGTCTCTTACCTGTGTCGAGATAATCGAGAATCATGGAGCGTTCGTGTCGCTCCGGAACCGAAAGTCGTCGGTTCGAAACGAGAACGTTAGATCCATATTCCTGATCGTTGAGGCACTCTAAAACTATTAGGCTGTTTTGCTCTCTGATGCCCGTGGACCGAGAGAACGTAGAATAACGGAGCGATCGTGTCGCTCCGGAGCCCGAGCGAAAAAATTCTAAGTCCCCGTTCGTGTCGCTCCGGAGCCCGAGCGAAAAAATTCTAAGTCCCCGTTCGTGTCGCTCCGGAACCGAATGTCGACGGAACGAAATGACAACGGTAGATCCTTATTCCTGGTGCTCGTGGCTCTCTAAAACCATACACTTGTTCTCCTCTGTCTCTTACCTGTGTCGAGATAATCGAGAATCATGGAGCGTTCGTGTCGCTCCGGAACCGAAAGTCGTCGGTTCGAAACGAGAACGTTAGATCCATATTCCTGATCGTTGAGGCACTCTAAAACTATTAGGCTGTTTTGCTCTCTGATGCCCGTGGACCGAGAGAACGTAGAATAACGGAGCGATCGTGTCGCTCCGGAGCCCGAGCGAAAAAATTCTAAGTCCCCGTTCGTGTCGCTCCGGAGCCCGAGCGAAAAAATTCTAAGTCCCCGTTCGTGTCGCTCCGGAACCGAATGTCGACGGAACGAAATGACAACGGTAGATCCTTATTCCTGGTGCTCGTGGCTCTCTAAAACCATACACTTGTTCTCCTCTGTCTCTTACCTGTGTCGAGATAATCGAGAATCATGGAGCGTTCGTGTCGCTCCGGAACCGAAAGTCGTCGGTTCGAAACGAGAACGTCAGATCCATATTCCTGATCGTTGAGGCACTCTAAAACTATTAGGCTGTTTTGCTCTCTGATGCCCGTGGACCGAGAGAACGTAGAATAACGGAGCGATCGTGTCGCTCCGGAGCCCGAGCGAAAAAATTCTAAGTCCCCGTTCGTGTCGCTCCGGAGCCCGAGCGAAAAAATTCTAAGTCCCCGTTCGTGTCGCTCCGGAACCGAATGTCGACGGAACGAAATGACAACGGTAGATCCTTATTCCTGGTGCTCGTGGCTCTCTAAAACCATACACTTGTTCTCCTCTGTCTCTTACCTGTGTCGAGATAATCGAGAATCATGGAGCGTTCGTGTCGCTCCGGAACCGAAAGTCGTCGGTTCGAAACGAGAACGTTAGATCCATATTCGTGATCGTTGAGGCACTCTAAAACTATTAGGCTGTTTTGCTCTCTGATGCCCGTGGACCGAGAGAACGTAGAATAACGGAGCGATCGTGTCGCTCCGGAGCCCGAGCGAAAAAATTCTAAGTCCCCGTTCGTGTCGCTCCGGAGCCCGAGCGAAAAAATTCTAAGTCCCCGTTCGTGTCGCTCCGGAACCGAATGTCGACGGAACGAAATGACAACGGTAGATCCTTATTCCTGGTGCTCGTGGCTCTCTAAAACCATACACTTGTTCTCCTCTGTCTCTTACCTGTGTCGAGATAATCGAGAATCATGGAGCGTTCGTGTCGCTCCGGAACCGAAAGTCGTCGGTTCGAAACGAGAACGTTAGATCCATATTCCTGATCGTTGAGGCACTCTAAAACTATTAGGCTGTTTTGCTCTCTGATGCCCGTGGACCGAGAGAACGTAGAATAACGGAGCGATCGTGTCGCTCCGGAGCCCGAGCGAAAAAATTCTAAGTCCCCGTTCGTGTCGCTCCGGAGCCCGAGCGAAAAAATTCTAAGTCCCCGTTCGTGTCGCTCCGGAACCGAATGTCGACGGAACGAAATGACAACGGTAGATCCTTATTCCTGGTGCTCGTGGCTCTCTAAAACCATACACTTGTTCTCCTCTGTCTCTTACCTGTGTCGAGATAATCGAGAATCATGGAGCGTTCGTGTCGCTCCGGAACCGAAAGTCGTCGGTTCGAAACGAGAACGTTAGATCCATATTCCTGATCGTTGAGGCACTCTAAAACTATTAGGCTGTTTTGCTCTCTGATGCCCGTGGACCGAGAGAACGTAGAATAACGGAGCGATCGTGTCGCTCCGGAGCCCGAGCGAAAAAATTCTAAGTCCCCGTTCGTGTCGCTCCGGAGCCCGAGCGAAAAAATTCTAAGTCCCCGTTCGTGTCGCTCCGGAACCGAATGTCGACGGAACGAAATGACAACGGTAGATCCTTATTCCTGGTGCTCGTGGCTCTCTAAAACCATACACTTGTTCTCCTCTGTCTCTTACCTGTGTCGAGATAATCGAGAATCATGGAGCGTTCGTGTCGCTCCGGAACCAAAAGTCGTCGGTTCGAAACGAGAACGTTAGATCCATATTCCTGATCGTTGAGGCACTCTAAAACTATTAGGCTGTTTTGCTCTCTGATGCCCGTGGACCGAGAGAACGTAGAATAACGGAGCGATCGTGTCGCTCCGGAGCCCGAGCGAAAAAATTCTAAGTCCCCGTTCGTGTCGCTCCGGAGCCCGAGCGAAAAAATTCTAAGTCCCCGTTCGTGTCGCTCCGGAACCGAATGTCGACGGAACGAAATGACAACGGTAGATCCTTATTCCTGGTGCTCGTGGCTCTCTAAAACCATACACTTGTTCTCCTCTGTCTCTTACCTGTGTCGAGATAATCGAGAATCATGGAGCGTTCGTGTCGCTCCGGAACCGAAAGTCGTCGGTTCGAAACGAGAACGTTAGATCCATATTCCTGATCGTTGAGGCACTCTAAAACTATTAGGCTGTTTTGCTCTCTGATGCCCGTGGACCGAGAGAACGTAGAATAACGGAGCGATCGTGTCGCTCCGGAGCCCGAGCGAAAAAATTCTAAGTCCCCGTTCGTGTCGCTCCGGAACCGAATGTCGACGGAACGAAATGACAACGGTAGATCCTTATTCCTGGTGCTCGTGGCTCTCTAAAACCATACACTTGTTCTCCTCTGTCTCTTACCTGTGTCGAGATAATCGAGAATCATGGAGCGTTCGTGTCGCTCCGGAACCGAAAGTCGTCGGTTCGAAACGAGAACGTTAGATCCATATTCCTGATCGTTGAGGCACTCTAAAACTATTAGGCTGTTTTGCTCTCTGATGCCCGTGGACCGAGAGAACGTAGAATAACGGAGCGATCGTGTCGCTCCGGAGCCCGAACGAAAAAATTCTAAGTCCCCGTTCGTGTCGCTCCGGAGCCCGAGCGAAAAAATTCTAAGTACCCGTTCGTGTCGCTCCGGAACCGAATGTCGACGGAACGAAATGACAACGGTAGATCCTTATTCCTGGTGCTCGTGGCTCTCTAAAACCATACACTTGTTCTCCTCTGTCTCTTACCTGTGTCGAGATAATCGAGAATCATGGAGCGTTCATGTCGCTCCGGAACCGAAAGTCGTCGGTTCGAAACGAGAACGTTAGATCCATATTCCTGATCGTTGAGGCACTCTAAAACTATTAGGCTGTTTTGCTCTCTGATGCTCGTGGACCGAGAGAACGTAGAATAACGGAGCGATCGTGTCGCTCCGGAGCCCGAGCGAAAAAATTCTAAGTCCCCGTTCGTGTCGCTCCGGAGCCCGAGCGAAAAAATTCTAAGTCCCCGTTCGTGTCGCTCCGGAACCGAATGTCGACGGAACGAAATGACAACGGTAGATCCTTATTCCTGGTGCTCGTGGCTCTCTAAAACCATACACTTGTTCTCCTCTGTCTCTTACCTGTGTCGAGATAATCGAGAATCATGGAGCGTTCGTGTCGCTCCGGAACCGAAAGTCGTCGGTTCGAAACGAGAACGTTAGATCCATATTCCTGATCGTTGAGGCACTCTAAAACTATTAGGCTGTTTTGCTCTCTGATGCCCGTGGACCGAGAGAACGTAGAATAACGGAGCGATCGTGTCGCTCCGGAGCCCGAGCGAAAAAATTCTAAGTCCCCGTTCGTGTCGCTCCGGAGCCCGAGCGAAAAAATTCTAAGTCCCCGTTCGTGTCGCTCCGGAACCGAATGTCGACGGAACGAAATGACAACGGTAGATCCTTATTCCTGGTGCTCGTGGCTCTCTAAAACCATACACTTGTTCTCCTCTGTCTCTTACCTGTGTCGAGATAATCGAGAATCATGGAGCGTTCGTGTCGCTCCGGAACCGAAAGTCGTCGGTTCGAAACGAGAACGTTAGATCCATATTCCTGATCGTTGAGGCACTCTAAAACTATTAGGCTGTTTTGCTCTCTGATGCCCGTGGACCGAGAGAACGTAGAATAACGGAGCGATCGTGTCGCTCCGGAGCCCGAGCGAAAAAATTCTAAGTCCCCGTTCGTGTCGCTCCGGAACCGAATGTCGACGGAACGAAATGACAACGGTAGATCCTTATTCCTGGTGCTCGTGGCTCTCTAAAACCATACACTTGTTCTCCTCTGTCTCTTACCTGTGTCGAGATAACCGAGAATCATGGAGCGTTCGTGTCGCTCCGGAACCGAAAGTCGTCGGTTCGAAACGAGAACGTTAGATCCATATTCCTGATCGTTGAGGCACTCTAAAACTATTAGGCTGTTTTGCTCTCTGATGCCCGTGGACCGAGAGAACGTAGAATAACGGAGCGATCGTGTCGCTCCGGAGCCCGAGCGAAAAAATTCTAAGTCCCCGTTCGTGTCGCTCCGGAGCCCGAGCGAAAAAATTCTAAGTCCCCGTTCGTGTCGCTCCGGAACAGAATGTCGACGGAACGAAAGGACAACGGTAGATCCTTATTCCTGGTGCTCGTGGCTCTCTAAAACCATACACTTGTTCTCCTCTGTCTCTTACCTGTGTCGAGATAATCGAGAATCATGGAGCGTTCGTGTCGCTCCGGAACCGAAAGTCGTCGGTTCGAAACGAGAACGTTAGATCCATATTCCTGATCGTTGAGGCACTCTAAAACTATTAGGCTGTTTTGCTCTCTGATGCCCGTGGACCGAGAGAACGTAGAATAACGGAGCGATCGTGTCGCTCCGGAGCCCGAGCGAAAAAATTCTAAGTCCCCGTTCGTGTCGCTCCGGAGCCCGAGCGAAAAAATTCTAAGTCCCCGTTCGTGTCGCTCCGGAGCCCGAGCGAAAAAATTCTAAGTCCCCGTTCGTGTCGCTCCGGAACCGAATGTCGACGGAACGAAATGACAACGGTAGATCCTTATTCCTGGTGCTCGTGGCTCTCTAAAACCATACACTTGTTCTCCTCTGTCTCTTACCTGTGTCGAGATAATCGAGAATCATGGAGCGTTCGTGTCGCTCCGGAACCGAAAGTCGTCGGTTCGAAACGAGAACGTTAGATCCATATTCCTGATCGTTGAGGCACTCTAAAACTATTAGGCTGTTTTGCTCTCTGATGCCCGTGGACCGAGAGAACGTAGAATAACGGAGCGATCGTGTCGCTCCGGAGCCCGAGCGAAAAAATTCTAAGACCCCGTTCGTGTCGCTCCGGAGCCCGAGCGAAAAAATTCTAAGTCCTCGTTCGTGTCGCTCCGGAACCGAATGTCGACGGAACGAAAGGACAACGGTAGATCCTTATTCCTGGTGCTCGTGGCTCTCTAAAACCATACACTTGTTCTCCTCTGTCTCTTACCTGTGTCGAGATAATCGAGAATCATGGAGCGTTCGTGTCGCTCCGGAACCGAAAGTCGTCGGTTCGAAACGAGAACGTTAGATCCATATTCCTGATCGTTGAGGCACTCTAAAACTATTAGGCTGTTTTGCTCTCTGATGCCCGTGGACCGAGAGAACGTAGAATAACGGAGCGATCGTGTCGCTCCGGAGCCCGAGCGAAAAAATTCTAAGTCCCCGTTCGTGTCGCTCCGGAGCCCGAGCGAAAAAATTCTAAGTCCCCGTTCGTGTCGCTCCGGAACCGAATGTCGACGGAACGAAATGACAACGGTAGATCCTTATTCCTGGTGCTCGTGGCTCTCTAAAACCATACACTTGTTCTCCTCTGTCTCTTACCTGTGTCGAGATAATCGAGAATCATGGAGCGTTCGTGTCGCTCCGGAACCGAAAGTCGTCGGTTCGAAACGAGAACGTTAGATCCATATTCCTGATCGTTGAGGCACTCTAAAACTATTAGGCTGTTTTGCTCTCTGATGCCCGTGGACCGAGAGAACGTAGAATAACGGAGCGATCGTGTCGCTCCGGAGCCCGAGGGAAAAAATTCTAAGTCCCCGTTCGTGTCGCTCCGGAGCCCGAGCGAAAAAATTCTAAGTCCCCGTTCGTGTCGCTCCGGAACCGAATGTCGACGGAACGAAATGACAACGGTAGATCCTTATTCCTGGTGCTCGTGGCTCTCTAAAACCATACACTTGTTCTCCACTGTCTCTTACCTGTGTCGAGATAATCGAGAATCATGGAGCGTTCGTGTCGCTCCGGAACCGAAAGTCGTCGGTTCGAAACGAGAACGTTAGATCCATATTCCTGATCGTTGAGGCACTCTAAAACTATTAGGCTGTTTTGCTCTCTGATGCCCGTGGACCGAGAGAACGTAGAATAACGGAGCGATCGTGTCGCTCCGGAGCCCGAGCGAAAAAATTCTAAGTCCCCGTTCGTGTCGCTCCGGAACCGAATGTCGACGGAACGAAATGACAACGGTAGATCCTTATTCCTGGTGCTCGTGGCTCTCTAAAACCATACACTTGTTCTCCTCTGTCTCTTACCTGTGTCGAGATAATCGAGAATCATGGAGCGTTCGTGTCGCTCCGGAACCGAAAGTCGTCGGTTCGAAACGAGAACGTTAGATCCATATTCCTGATCGTTGAGGCACTCTAAAACTATTAGGCTGTTTTGCTCTCTGATGCCCGTGGACCGAGAGAACGTAGAATAACGGAGCGATCGTGTCGCTCCGGAGCCCGAGCGAAAAAATTCTAAGTCCCCGTTCGTGTCGCTCCGGAGCCCGAGCGAAAAAATTCTAAGTCCCCGTTCGTGTCGCTCCGGAACCGAATGTCGACGGAACGAAATGACAACGGTAGATCCTTATTCCTGGTGCTCGTGGCTCTCTAAAACCATACACTTGTTCTCCTCTGTCTCTTACCTGTGTCGAGATAATCGAGAATCATGGAGCGTTCGTGTCGCTCCGGAACCGAAAGTCGTCGGTTCGAAACGAGAACGTTAGATCCATATTCCTGATCGTTGAGGCACTCTAAAACTATTAGGCTGTTTTGCTCTCTGATGCTCGTGGACCGAGAGAACGTAGAATAACGGAGCGATCGTGTCGCTCCGGAGCCCGAGCGAAAAAATTCTAAGTCCCCGTTCGTGTCGCTCCGGAGCCCGAGCGAAAAAATTCTAAGTCCCCGTTCGTGTCGCTCCGGAACCGAATGTCGACGGAACGAAATGACAACGGTAGATCCTTATTCCTGGTGCTCGTGGCTCTCTAAAACCATACACTTGTTCTCCTCTGTCTCTTACCTGTGTCGAGATAATCGAGAATCATGGAGCGTTCGTGTCGCTCCGGAACCGAAAGTCGTCGGTTCGAAACGAGAACGTTAGATCCATATTCCTGATCGTTGAGGCACTCTAAAACTATTAGGCTGTTTTGCTCTCTGATGCCCGTGGACCGAGAGAACGTAGAATAACGGAGCGATCGTGTCGCTCCGGAGCCCGAGCGAAAAAATTCTAAGTCCCCGTTCGTGTCGCTCCGGAGCCCGAGCGAAAAAATTCTAAGTCCCCGTTCGTGTCGCTCCGGAACCGAATGTCGACGGAACGAAATGACAACGGTAGATCCTTATTCCTGGTGCTCGTGGCTCTCTAAAACCATACACTTGTTCTCCTCTGTCTCTTACCTGTGTCGAGATAATCGAGAATCATGGAGCGTTCGTGTCGCTCCGGAACCGAAAGTCGTCGGTTCGAAACGAGAACGTTAGATCCATATTCCTGATCGTTGAGGCACTCTAAAACTATTAGGCTGTTTTGCTCTCTGATGCCCGTGGACCGAGAGAACGTAGAATAACGGAGCGATCGTGTCGCTCCGGAGCCCGAGCGAAAAAATTCTAAGTCCCCGTTCGTGTCGCTCCGGAACCGAATGTCGACGGAACGAAATGACAACGGTAGATCCTTATTCCTGGTGCTCGTGGCTCTCTAAAACCATACACTTGTTCTCCTCTGTCTCTTACCTGTGTCGAGATAACCGAGAATCATGGAGCGTTCGTGTCGCTCCGGAACCGAAAGTCGTCGGTTCGAAACGAGAACGTTAGATCCATATTCCTGATCGTTGAGGCACTCTAAAACTATTAGGCTGTTTTGCTCTCTGATGCCCGTGGACCGAGAGAACGTAGAATAACGGAGCGATCGTGTCGCTCCGGAGCCCGAGCGAAAAAATTCTAAGTCCCCGTTCGTGTCGCTCCGGAGCCCGAGCGAAAAAATTCTAAGTCCCCGTTCGTGTCGCTCCGGAACAGAATGTCGACGGAACGAAAGGACAACGGTAGATCCTTATTCCTGGTGCTCGTGGCTCTCTAAAACCATACACTTGTTCTCCTCTGTCTCTTACCTGTGTCGAGATAATCGAGAATCATGGAGCGTTCGTGTCGCTCCGGAACCGAAAGTCGTCGGTTCGAAACGAGAACGTTAGATCCATATTCCTGATCGTTGAGGCACTCTAAAACTATTAGGCTGTTTTGCTCTCTGATGCCCGTGGACCGAGAGAACGTAGAATAACGGAGCGATCGTGTCGCTCCGGAGCCCGAGCGAAAAAATTCTAAGTCCCCGTTCGTGTCGCTCCGGAGCCCGAGCGAAAAAATTCTAAGTCCCCGTTCGTGTCGCTCCGGAGCCCGAGCGAAAAAATTCTAAGTCCCCGTTCGTGTCGCTCCGGAACCGAATGTCGACGGAACGAAATGACAACGGTAGATCCTTATTCCTGGTGCTCGTGGCTCTCTAAAACCATACACTTGTTCTCCTCTGTCTCTTACCTGTGTCGAGATAATCGAGAATCATGGAGCGTTCGTGTCGCTCCGGAACCGAAAGTCGTCGGTTCGAAACGAGAACGTTAGATCCATATTCCTGATCGTTGAGGCACTCTAAAACTATTAGGCTGTTTTGCTCTCTGATGCCCGTGGACCGAGAGAACGTAGAATAACGGAGCGATCGTGTCGCTCCGGAGCCCGAGCGAAAAAATTCTAAGACCCCGTTCGTGTCGCTCCGGAGCCCGAGCGAAAAAATTCTAAGTCCTCGTTCGTGTCGCTCCGGAACCGAATGTCGACGGAACGAAAGGACAACGGTAGATCCTTATTCCTGGTGCTCGTGGCTCTCTAAAACCATACACTTGTTCTCCTCTGTCTCTTACCTGTGTCGAGATAATCGAGAATCATGGAGCGTTCGTGTCGCTCCGGAACCGAAAGTCGTCGGTTCGAAACGAGAACGTTAGATCCATATTCCTGATCGTTGAGGCACTCTAAAACTATTAGGCTGTTTTGCTCTCTGATGCCCGTGGACCGAGAGAACGTAGAATAACGGAGCGATCGTGTCGCTCCGGAGCCCGAGCGAAAAAATTCTAAGTCCCCGTTCGTGTCGCTCCGGAGCCCGAGCGAAAAAATTCTAAGTCCCCGTTCGTGTCGCTCCGGAACCGAATGTCGACGGAACGAAATGACAACGGTAGATCCTTATTCCTGGTGCTCGTGGCTCTCTAAAACCATACACTTGTTCTCCTCTGTCTCTTACCTGTGTCGAGATAATCGAGAATCATGGAGCGTTCGTGTCGCTCCGGAACCGAAAGTCGTCGGTTCGAAACGAGAACGTTAGATCCATATTCCTGATCGTTGAGGCACTCTAAAACTATTAGGCTGTTTTGCTCTCTGATGCCCGTGGACCGAGAGAACGTAGAATAACGGAGCGATCGTGTCGCTCCGGAGCCCGAGCGAAAAAATTCTAAGTCCCCGTTCGTGTCGCTCCGGAGCCCGAGCGAAAAAATTCTAAGTCCCCGTTCGTGTCGCTCCGGAACCGAATGTCGACGGAACGAAATGACAACGGTAGATCCTTATTCCTGGTGCTCGTGGCTCTCTAAAACCATACACTTGTTCTCCTCTGTCTCTTACCTGTGTCGAGATAATCGAGAATCATGGAGCGTTCGTGTCGCTCCGGAACCGAAAGTCGTCGGTTCGAAACGAGAACGTTAGATCCATATTCCTGATCGTTGAGGCACTCTAAAACTATTAGGCTGTTTTGCTCTCTGATGCCCGTGGACCGAGAGAACGTAGAATAACGGAGCGATCGTGTCGCTCCGGAGCCCGAGCGAAAAAATTCTAAGTCCCCGTTCGTGTCGCTCCGGAGCCCGAGCGAAAAAATTCTAAGTCCCCGTTCGTGTCGCTCCGGAACCGAATGTCGACGGAACGAAATGACAACGGTAGATCCTTATTCCTGGTGCTCGTGGCTCTCTAAAACCATACACTTGTTCTCCACTGTCTCTTACCTGTGTCGAGATAATCGAGAATCATGGAGCGTTCGTGTCGCTCCGGAACCGAAAGTCGTCGGTTCGAAACGAGAACGTTAGATCCATATTCCTGATCGTTGAGGCACTCTAAAACTATTAGGCTGTTTTGCTCTCTGATGCCCGTGGACCGAGAGAACGTAGAATAACGGAGCGATCGTGTCGCTCCGGAGCCCGAGCGAAAAAATTCTAAGTCCCCGTTCGTGTCGCTCCGGAACCGAATGTCGACGGAACGAAATGACAACGGTAGATCCTTATTCCTGGTGCTCGTGGCTCTCTAAAACCATACACTTGTTCTCCTCTGTCTCTTACCTGTGTCGAGATAATCGAGAATCATGGAGCGTTCGTGTCGCTCCGGAACCGAAAGTCGTCGGTTCGAAACGAGAACGTTAGATCCATATTCCTGATCGTTGAGGCACTCTAAAACTATTAGGCTGTTTTGCTCTCTGATGCCCGTGGACCGAGAGAACGTAGAATAACGGAGCGATCGTGTCGCTCCGGAGCCCGAGCGAAAAAATTCTAAGTCCCCGTTCGTGTCGCTCCGGAGCCCGAGCGAAAAAATTCTAAGTCCCCGTTCGTGTCGCTCCGGAACCGAATGTCGACGGAACGAAAGGACAACGGTAGATCCTTATTCCTGGTGCTCGTGGCTCTCTAAAACCATACACTTGTTCTCCTCTGTCTCTTACCTGTGTCGAGATAATCGAGAATCATGGAGCGTTCGTGTCGCTCCGGAACCGAAAGTCGTCGGTTCGAAACGAGAACGTTAGATCCATATTCCTGATCGTTGAGGCACTCTAAAACTATTAGGCTGTTTTGCTCTCTGATGCCCGTGGACCGAGAGAACGTAGAATAACGGAGCGATCGTGTCGCTCCGGAGCCCGAGCGAAAAAATTCTAAGTCCCCGTTCGTGTCGCTCCGGAGCCCGAGCGAAAAAATTCTAAGTCCCCGTTCGTGTCGCTCCGGAACGAATGTCGACGGAACGAAATGACAACGGTAGATCCTTATTCCTGGTGCTCGTGGCTCTCTAAAACCATACACTTGTTCTCCTCTGTCTCTTACCTGTGTCGAGATAATCGAGAATCATGGAGCGTTCGTGTCGCTCCGGAACCGAAAGTCGTCGGTTCGAAACGAGAACGTTAGATCCATATTCCTGATCGTTGAGGCACTCTAAAACTATTAGGCTGTTTTGCTCTCTGATGCCCGTGGACCGAGAGAACGTAGAATAACGGAGCGATCGTGTCGCTCCGGAGCCCGAGCGAAAAAATTCTAAGTCCCCGTTCGTGTCGCTCCGGAGCCCGAGCGAAAAAATTCTAAGTCCCCGTTCGTGTCGCTCCGGAACCGAATGTCGACGGAACGAAATGACAACGGTAGATCCTTATTCCTGGTGCTCGTGGCTCTCTAAAACCATACACTTGTTCTCCTCTGTCTCTTACCTGTGTCGAGATAATCGAGAATCATGGAGCGTTCGTGTCGCTCCGGAACCGAAAGTCGTCGGTTCGAAACGAGAACGTTAGATCCATATTCCTGATCGTTGAGGCACTCTAAAACTATTAGGCTGTTTTGCTCTCTGATGCCCGTGGACCGAGAGAACGTAGAATAACGGAGCGATCGTGTCGCTCCGGAGCCCGAGCGAAAAAATTCTAAGTCCCCGTTCGTGTCGCTCCGGAGCCCGAGCGAAAAAATTCTAAGTCCCCGTTCGTGTCGCTCCGGAACCGAATGTCGACGGAACGAAATGACAACGGTAGATCCTTATTCCTGGTGCTCGTGGCTCTCTAAAACCATACACTTGTTCTCCTCTGTCTCTTACCTGTGTCGAGATAATCGAGAATCATGGAGCGTTCGTGTCGCTCCGGAACCGAAAGTCGTCGGTTCGAAACGAGAACGTTAGATCCATATTCCTGATCGTTGAGGCACTCTAAAACTATTAGGCTGTTTTGCTCTCTGATGCCCGTGGACCGAGAGAACGTAGAATAACGGAGCGATCGTGTCGCTCCGGAGCCCGAGCGAAAAAATTCTAAGTCCCCGTTCGTGTCGCTCCGGAGCCCGAGCGAAAAAATTCTAAGTCCCCGTTCGTGTCGCTCCGGAACCGAATGTCGACGGAACGAAAGGACAACGGTAGATCCTTATTCCTGGTGCTCGTGGCTCTCTAAAACCATACACTTGTTCTCCTCTGTCTCTTACCTGTGTCGAGATAATCGAGAATCATGGAGCGTTCGTGTCGCTCCGGAACCGAAAGTCGTCGTTTCGAAACGAGAACGTTAGATCCATATTCCTGATCGTTGAGGCACTCTAAAACTATTAGGCTGTTTTGCTCTCTGATGCCCGTGGACCGAGAGAACGTAGAATAACGGAGCGATCGTGTCGCTCCGGAGCCCGAGCGAAAAAATTCTAAGTCCCCGTTCGTGTCGCTCCGAAGCCCGAGCGAAAAAATTCTAAGTCCCCGTTCGTGTCGCTCCGGAACCGAATGTCGACGGAACGAAATGACAACGGTAGATCCTTATTCCTGGTGCTCGTGGCTCTCTAAAACCATACACTTGTTCTCCTCTGTCTCTTACCTGTGTCGAGATAATCGAGAATCATGGAGCGTTCGTGTCGCTCCGGAACCGAAAGTCGTCGGTTCGAAACGAGAACGTTAGATCCATATTCCTGATCGTTGAGGCACTCTAAAACTATTAGGCTGTTTTGCTCTCTGATGCCCGTGGACCGAGAGAACGTAGAATAACGGAGCGATCGTGTCGCTCCGGAGCCCGAGCGAAAAAATTCTAAGTCCCCGTTCGTGTCGCTCCGGAGCCCGAGCGAAAAAATTCTAAGTCCCCGTTCGTGTCGCTCCGGAACCGAATGTCGACGGAACGAAAGGACAACGGTAGATCCTTATTCCTGGTGCTCGTGGCTCTCTAAAACCATACACTTGTTCTCCTCTGTCTCTTACCTGTGTCGAGATAATCGAGAATCATGGAGCGTTCGTGTCGCTCCGGAACCGAAAGTCGTCGGTTCGAAACGAGAACGTTAGATCCATATTCCTGATCGTTGAGGCACTCTAAAACTATTAGGCTGTTTTGCTCTCTGATGCCCGTGGACCGACAGAACGTAGAATAACGGAGCGATCGTGTCGCTCCGGAGCCCGAGCGAAAAAATTCTAAGTCCCCGTTCGTGTCGCTCCGGAGCCCGAGCGAAAAAATTCTAAGTCCCCGTTCGTGTCGCTCCGGAGCCCGAGCGAAAAAATTCTAAGTCCCCGTTCGTGTCGCTCCGGAACCGAATGTCGACGGAACGAAATGACATCGGTAGATCCTTATTCCTGGTGCTCGTGGCTCTCTAAAACCATACACTTGTTCTCCTCTGTCTCTTACCTGTGTCGAGATAATCGAGAATCATGGAGCGTTCGTGTCGCTCCGGAACCGAAAGTCGTCGGTTCGAAACGAGAACGTTAGATCCATATTCCTGATCGTTGAGGCACTCTAAAACTATTAGGCTGTTTTGCTCTCTGATGCCCGTGGACCGAGAGAACGTAGAATAACGGAGCGATCGTGTCGCTCCGGAGCCCGAGCGAAAAAATTCTAAGTCCCCGTTCGTGTCGCTCCGGAGCCCGAGCGAAAAAATTCTAAGTCCTCGTTCGTGTCGCTCCGGAACCGAATGTCGACGGAACGAAAGGACAACGGTAGATCCTTATTCCTGGTGCTCGTGGCTCTCTAAAACCATACACTTGTTCTCCTCTGTCTCTTACCTGTGTCGAGATAATCGAGAATCATGGAGCGTTCGTGTCGCTCCGGAACCGAAAGTCGTCGGTTCGAAACGAGAACGTTAGATCCATATTCCTGATCGTTGAGGCACTCTAAAACTATTAGGCTGTTTTGCTCTCTGATGCCCGTGGACCGAGAGAACGTAGAATAACGGAGCGATCGTGTCGCTCCGGAGCCCGAGCGAAAAAATTCTAAGTCCCCGTTCGTGTCGCTCCGGAGCCCGAGCGAAAAAATTCTAAGTCCCCGTTCGTGTCGCTCCGGAACCGAATGTCGACGGAACGAAATGACAACGGTAGATCCTTATTCCTGGTGCTCGTGGCTCTCTAAAACCATACACTTGTTCTCCTCTGTCTCTTACCTGTGTCGAGATAATCGAGAATCATGGAGCGTTCGTGTCGCTCCGGAACCGAAAGTCGTCGGTTCGAAACGAGAACGTTAGATCCATATTCCTGATCGTTGAGGCACTCTAAAACTATTAGGCTGTTTTGCTCTCTGATGCCCGTGGACCGAGAGAACGTAGAATAACGGAGCGATCGTGTCGCTCCGGAGCCCGAGCGAAAAAATTCTAAGTCCCCGTTCGTGTCGCTCCGGAGCCCGAGCGAAAAAATTCTAAGTCCCCGTTCGTGTCGCTCCGGAACCGAATGTCGACGGAACGAAAGGACAACGGTAGATCCTTATTCCTGGTGCTCGTGGCTCTCTAAAACCATACACTTGTTCTCCTCTGTCTCTTACCTGTGTCGAGATAATCGAGAATCATGGAGCGTTCGTGTCGCTCCGGAACCGAAAGTCGTCGGTTCGAAACGAGAACGTTAGATCCATATTCCTGATCGTTGAGGCACTCTAAAACTATTAGGCTGTTTTGCTCTCTGATGCCCGTGGACCGAGAGAACGTAGAATAACGGAGCGATCGTGTCGCTCCGGAGCCCGAGCGAAAAAATTCTAAGTCCCCGTTCGTGTCGCTCCGGAGCCCGAGCGAAAAAATTCTAAGTCCCCGTTCGTGTCGCTCCGGAACCGAATGTCGACGGAACGAAAGGACAACGGTAGATCCTTATTCCTGGTGCTCGTGGCTCTCTAAAACCATACACTTGTTCTCCTCTGTCTCTTACCTGTGTCGAGATAATCGAGAATCATGGAGCGTTCGTGTCGCTCCGGAACCGAAAGTCGTCGGTTCGAAACGAGAACGTTAGATCCATATTCCTGATCGTTGAGGCACTCTAAAACTATTAGGCTGTTTTGCTCTCTGATGCCCGTGGACCGAGAGAACGTAGAATAACGGAGCGATCGTGTCGCTCCGGAGCCCGAGCGAAAAAATTCTAAGTCCCCGTTCGTGTCGCTCCGGAGCCCGAGCGAAAAAATTCTAAGTCCCCGTTCGTGTCGCTCCGGAACCGAATGTCGACGGAACGAAATGACAACGGTAGATCCTTATTCCTGGTGCTCGTGGCTCTCTAAAACCATACACTTGTTCTCCTCTGTCTCTTACCTGTGTCGAGATAATCGAGAATCATGGAGCGTTCGTGTCGCTCCGGAACCGAAAGTCGTCGGTTCGAAACGAGAACGTTAGATCCATATTCCTGATCGTTGAGGCACTCTAAAACTATTAGGCTGTTTTGCTCTCTGATGCCCGTGGACCGACAGAACGTAGAATAACGGAGCGATCGTGTCGCTCCGGAGCCCGAGCGAAAAAATTCTAAGTCCCCGTTCGTGTCGCTCCGGAGCCCGAGCGAAAAAATTCTAAGTCCCCGTTCGTGTCGCTCCGGAACAGAATGTCGACGGAACGAAAGGACAACGGTAGATCCTTATTCCTGGTGCTCGTGGCTCTCTAAAACCATACACTTGTTCTCCTCTGTCTCTTACCTGTGTCGAGATAATCGAGAATCATGGAGCGTTCGTGTCGCTCCGGAACCGAAAGTCGTCGGTTCGAAACGAGAACGTTAGATCCATATTCCTGATCGTTGAGGCACTCTAAAACTATTAGGCTGTTTTGCTCTCTGATGCCCGTGGACCGAGAGAACGTAGAATAACGGAGCGATCGTGTCGCTCCGGAGCCCGAGCGAAAAAATTCTAAGTCCCCGTTCGTGTCGCTCCGGAGCCCGAGCGAAAAAATTCTAAGTCCCCGTTCGTGTCGCTCCGGAGCCCGAGCGAAAAAATTCTAAGTCCCCGTTCGTGTCGCTCCGGAACCGAATGTCGACGGAACGAAATGACAACGGTAGATCCTTATTCCTGGTGCTCGTGGCTCTCTAAAACCATACACTTGTTCTCCTCTGTCTCTTACCTGTGTCGAGATAATCGAGAATCATGGAGCGTTCGTGTCGCTCCGGAACCGAAAGTCGTCGGTTCGAAACGAGAACGTTAGATCCATATTCCTGATCGTTGAGGCACTCTAAAACTATTAGGCTGTTTTGCTCTCTGATGCCCGTGGACCGAGAGAACGTAGAATAACGGAGCGATCGTGTCGCTCCGGAGCCCGAGCGAAAAAATTCTAAGTCCCCGTTCGTGTCGCTCCGGAGCCCGAGCGAAAAAATTCTAAGTCCTCGTTCGTGTCGCTCCGGAACCGAATGTCGACGGAACGAAAGGACAACGGTAGATCCTTATTCCTGGTGCTCGTGGCTCTCTAAAACCATACACTTGTTCTCCTCTGTCTCTTACCTGTGTCGAGATAATCGAGAATCATGGAGCGTTCGTGTCGCTCCGGAACCGAAAGTCGTCGGTTCGAAACGAGAACGTTAGATCCATATTCCTGATCGTTGAGGCACTCTAAAACTATTAGGCTGTTTTGCTCTCTGATGCCCGTGGACCGAGAGAACGTAGAATAACGGAGCGATCGTGTCGCTCCGGAGCCCGAGCGAAAAAATTCTAAGTCCCCGTTCGTGTCGCTCCGGAGCCCGAGCGAAAAAATTCTAAGTCCCCGTTCGTGTCGCTCCGGAACCGAATGTCGACGGAACGAAATGACAACGGTAGATCCTTATTCCTGGTGCTCGTGGCTCTCTAAAACCATACACTTGTTCTCCTCTGTCTCTTACCTGTGTCGAGATAATCGAGAATCATGGAGCGTTCGTGTCGCTCCGGAACCGAAAGTCGTCGGTTCGAAACGAGAACGTTAGATCCATATTCCTGATCGTTGAGGCACTCTAAAACTATTAGGCTGTTTTGCTCTCTGATGCCCGTGGACCGAGAGAACGTAGAATAACGGAGCGATCGTGTCGCTCCGGAGCCCGAGCGAAAAAATTCTAAGTCCCCGTTCGTGTCGCTCCGGAGCCCGAGCGAAAAAATTCTAAGTCCCCGTTCGTGTCGCTCCGGAACCGAATGTCGACGGAACGAAATGACAACGGTAGATCCTTATTCCTGGTGCTCGTGGCTCTCTAAAACCATACACTTGTTCTCCTCTGTCTCTTACCTGTGTCGAGATAACCGAGAATCATGGAGCGTTCGTGTCGCTCCGGAACCGAAAGTCGTCGGTTCGAAACGAGAACGTTAGATCCATATTCCTGATCGTTGAGGCACTCTAAAACTATTAGGCTGTTTTGCTCTCTGATGCCCGTGGACCGAGAGAACGTAGAATAACGGAGCGATCGTGTCGCTCCGGAGCCCGAGCGAAAAAATTCTAAGTCCCCGTTCGTGTCGCTCCGGAGCCCGAGCGAAAAAATTCTAAGTCCCCGTTCGTGTCGCTCCGGAACCGAATGTCGACGGAACGAAATGACAACGGTAGATCCTTATTCCTGGTGCTCGTGGCTCTCTAAAACCATACACTTGTTCTCCTCTGTCTCTTACCTGTGTCGAGATAATCGAGAATCATGGAGCGTTCGTGTCGCTCCGGAACCGAAAGTCGTCGGTTCGAAACGAGAACGTTAGATCCATATTCCTGATCGTTGAGGCACTCTAAAACTATTAGGCTGTTTTGCTCTCTGATGCCCGTGGACCGAGAGAACGTAGAATAACGGAGCGATCGTGTCGCTCCGGAGCCCGAGCGAAAAAATTCTAAGTCCCCGTTCGTGTCGCTCCGGAGCCCGAGCGAAAAAATTCTAAGTCCCCGTTCGTGTCGCTCCGGAACCGAATGTCGACGGAACGAAAGGACAACGGTAGATCCTTATTCCTGGTGCTCGTGGCTCTCTAAAACCATACACTTGTTCTCCTCTGTCTCTTACCTGTGTCGAGATAATCGAGAATCATGGAGCGTTCGTGTCGCTCCGGAACCGAAAGTCGTCGTTTCGAAACGAGAACGTTAGATCCATATTCCTGATCGTTGAGGCACTCTAAAACTATTAGGCTGTTTTGCTCTCTGATGCCCGTGGACCGAGAGAACGTAGAATAACGGAGCGATCGTGTCGCTCCGGAGCCCGAGCGAAAAAATTCTAAGTCCCCGTTCGTGTCGCTCCGAAGCCCGAGCGAAAAAATTCTAAGTCCCCGTTCGTGTCGCTCCGGAACCGAATGTCGACGGAACGAAATGACAACGGTAGATCCTTATTCCTGGTGCTCGTGGCTCTCTAAAACCATACACTTGTTCTCCTCTGTCTCTTACCTGTGTCGAGATAATCGAGAATCATGGAGCGTTCGTGTCGCTCCGGAACCGAAAGTCGTCGGTTCGAAACGAGAACGTTAGATCCATATTCCTGATCGTTGAGGCACTCTAAAACTATTAGGCTGTTTTGCTCTCTGATGCCCGTGGACCGAGAGAACGTAGAATAACGGAGCGATCGTGTCGCTCCGGAGCCCGAGCGAAAAAATTCTAAGTCCCCGTTCGTGTCGCTCCGGAGCCCGAGCGAAAAAATTCTAAGTCCCCGTTCGTGTCGCTCCGGAACCGAATGTCGACGGAACGAAAGGACAACGGTAGATCCTTATTCCTGGTGCTCGTGGCTCTCTAAAACCATACACTTGTTCTCCTCTGTCTCTTACCTGTGTCGAGATAATCGAGAATCATGGAGCGTTCGTGTCGCTCCGGAACCGAAAGTCGTCGGTTCGAAACGAGAACGTTAGATCCATATTCCTGATCGTTGAGGCACTCTAAAACTATTAGGCTGTTTTGCTCTCTGATGCCCGTGGACCGAGAGAACGTAGAATAACGGAGCGATCGTGTCGCTCCGGAGCCCGAGCGAAAAAATTCTAAGTCCCCGTTCGTGTCGCTCCGGAGCCCGAGCGAAAAAATTCTAAGTCCCCGTTCGTGTCGCTCCGGAACCGAATGTCGACGGAACGAAATGACAACGGTAGATCCTTATTCCTGGTGCTCGTGGCTCTCTAAAACCATACACTTGTTCTCCTCTGTCTCTTACCTGTGTCGAGATAATCGAGAATCATGGAGCGTTCGTGTCGCTCCGGAACCGAAAGTCGTCGGTTCGAAACGAGAACGTTAGATCCATATTCCTGATCCTTGAGGCACTCTAAAACTATTAGGCTGTTTTGCTCTCTGATGCCCGTGGACCGAGAGAACGTAGAATAACGGAGCGATCGTGTCGCTCCGGAGCCCGAGCGAAAAAATTCTAAGTCCCCGTTCGTGTCGCTCCGAAGCCCGAGCGAAAAAATTCTAAGTCCCCGTTCGTGTCGCTCCGGAACCGAATGTCGACGGAACGAAATGACAACGGTAGATCCTTATTCCTGGTGCTCGTGGCTCTCTAAAACCATACACTTGTTCTCCTCTGTCTCTTACCTGTGTCGAGATAATCGAGAATCATGGAGCGTTCGTGTCGCTCCGGAACCGAAAGTCGTCGGTTCGAAACGAGAACGTTAGATCCATATTCCTGATCGTTGAGGCACTCTAAAACTATTAGGCTGTTTTGCTCTCTGATGCCCGTGGACCGAGAGAACGTAGAATAACGGAGCGATCGTGTCGCTCCGGAGCCCGAGCGAAAAAATTCTAAGTCCCCGTTCGTGTCGCTCCGGAGCCCGAGCGAAAAAATTCTAAGTCCCCGTTCGTGTCGCTCCGGAGCCCGAGCGAAAAAATTCTAAGTCCCCGTTCGTGTCGCTCCGGAACCGAATGTCGACGGAACGAAATGACAACGGTAGATCCTTATTCCTGGTGCTCGTGGCTCTCTAAAACCATACACTTGTTCTCCTCTGTCTCTTACCTGTGTCGAGATAATCGAGAATCATGGAGCGTTCGTGTCGCTCCGGAACCGAAAGTCGTCGGTTCGAAACGAGAACGTTAGATCCATATTCCTGATCGTTGAGGCACTCTAAAACTATTAGGCTGTTTTGCTCTCTGATGCCCGTGGACCGAGAGAACGTAGAATAACGGAGCGATCGTGTCGCTCCGGAGCCCGAGCGAAAAAATTCTAAGTCCCCGTTCGTGTCGCTCCGGAGCCCGAGCGAAAAAATTCTAAGTCCTCGTTCGTGTCGCTCCGGAACCGAATGTCGACGGAACGAAAGGACAACGGTAGATCCTTATTCCTGGTGCTCGTGGCTCTCTAAAACCATACACTTGTTCTCCTCTGTCTCTTACCTGTGTCGAGATAATCGAGAATCATGGAGCGTTCGTGTCGCTCCGGAACCGAAAGTCGTCGGTTCGAAACGAGAACGTTAGATCCATATTCCTGATCGTTGAGGCACTCTAAAACTATTAGGCTGTTTTGCTCTCTGATGCCCGTGGACCGAGAGAACGTAGAATAACGGAGCGATCGTGTCGCTCCGGAGCCCGAGCGAAAAAATTCTAAGTCCCCGTTCGTGTCGCTCCGGAGCCCGAGCGAAAAAATTCTAAGTCCCCGTTCGTGTCGCTCCGGAACCGAATGTCGACGGAACGAAATGACAACGGTAGATCCTTATTCCTGGTGCTCGTGGCTCTCTAAAACCATACACTTGTTCTCCTCTGTCTCTTACCTGTGTCGAGATAATCGAGAATCATGGAGCGTTCGTGTCGCTCCGGAACCGAAAGTCGTCGGTTCGAAACGAGAACGTTAGATCCATATTCCTGATCGTTGAGGCACTCTAAAACTATTAGGCTGTTTTGCTCTCTGATGCCCGTGGACCGAGAGAACGTAGAATAACGGAGCGATCGTGTCGCTCCGGAGCCCGAGCGAAAAAATTCTAAGTCCCCGTTCGTGTCGCTCCGGAGTCCGAGCGAAAAAATTCTAAGTCCCCGTTCGTGTCGCTCCGGAACCGAATGTCGACGGAACGAAATGACAACGGTAGATCCTTATTCCTGGTGCTCGTGGCTCTCTAAAACCATACACTTGTTCTCCTCTGTCTCTTACCTGTGTCGAGATAATCGAGAATCATGGAGCGTTCGTGTCGCTCCGGAACCGAAAGTCGTCGGTTCGAAACGAGAACGTTAGATCCATATTCCTGATCGTTGAGGCACTCTAAAACTATTAGGCTGTTTTGCTCTCTGATGCCCGTGGACCGAGAGAACGTAGAATAACGGAGCGATCGTGTCGCTCCGGAGCCCGAGCGAAAAAATTCTAAGTCCCCCGTTCGTGTCGCTCCGGAGCCCGAGCGAAAAAATTCTAAGTCCCCGTTCGTGTCGCTCCGGAGCCCGAGCGAAAAAATTCTAAGTCCCCGTTCGTGTCGCTCCGGAACCGAATGTCGACGGGACGAAATGACAACAGTAGATCCTTATTCCTGGTGCTCGTGGCTCTCTAAAACCATACACTTGTTCTCCTCTGTCTCTTACCTGTGTCGAGATAATCGAGAATCATGGAGCGTTCGTGTCGCTCCGGAACCGAAAGTCGTCGGTTCGAAACGAGTACGTTAGATCCATATTCCTGATCGTTGAGGCACTCTAAAACTATTAGGCTGTTTTGCTCTCTGATGCCCGTGGACCGAGAGAACGTAGAATAACGGAGCGATCGTGTCGCTCCGGAGCCCGAGCGAAAAAATTCTAAGTCCCCGTTCGTGTCGCTCCGGAACCGAATGTCGACGGAACGAAATGACAACGGTAGATCCTTATTCCTGGTGCTCGTGGCTCTCTAAAACCATACACTTGTTCTCCTCTGTCTCTTACCTGTGTCGAGATAATCGAGAATCATGGAGCGTTCGTGTCGCTCCGGAACCGAAAGTCGTCGGTTCGAAACGAGAACGTTAGATCCATATTCCTGATCGTTGAGGCCACTCTAAAACTATTAGGCTGTTTTGCTCTCTGATGCCCGTGGACCGAGAGAACGTAGAATAACGGAGCGATCGTGTCGCTCCGGAGCCCGAGCGAAAAAATTCTAAGTCCCCGTTCGTGTCGCTCCGGAACCGAATGTCGACGGAACGAAATGACAACGGTAGATCCTTATTCCTGGTGCTCGTGGCTCTCTAAAACCATACACTTGTTCTCCTCTGTCTCTTACCTGTGTCGAGATAATCGAGAATCATGGAGCGTTCGTGTCGCTCCGGAACCGAAAGTCGTCGGTTCGAAACGAGAACGTTAGATCCATATTCCTGATCGTTGAGGCACTCTAAAACTATTAGGCTGTTTTGCTCTCTGATGCCCGTGGACCGAGAGAACGTAGAATAACGGAGCGATCGTGTCGCTCCGGAGCCCGAGCGAAAAATTCTAAGTCCCCGTTCGTGTCGCTCCGGAGTCCGAGCGAAAAAATTCTAAGTCCCCGTTCGTGTCGCTCCGGAACCGAATGTCGACGGAACGAAATGACAACGGTAGATCCTTATTCCTGGTGCTCGTGGCTCTCTAAAACCATACACTTGTTCTCCTCTGTCTCTTACCTGTGTCGAGATAATCGAGAATCATGGAGCGTTCGTGTCGCTCCGGAACCGAAAGTCGTCGGTTCGAAACGAGAACGTTAGATCCATATTCCTGATCGTTGAGGCACTCTAAAACTATTAGGCTGTTTTGCTCTCTGATGCCCGTGGACCGAGAGAACGTAGAATAACGGAGCGATCGTGTCGCTCCGGAGCCCGAGCGAAAAAATTCTAAGTCCCCGTTCGTGTCGCTCCGGAGCCCGAGCGAAAAAATTCTAAGTCCCCGTTCGTGTCGCTCCGGAGCCCGAGCGAAAAAATTCTAAGTCCCCGTTCGTGTCGCTCCGGAACCGAATGTCGACGGGACGAAATGACAACAGTAGATCCTTATTCCTGGTGCTCGTGGCTCTCTAAAACCATACACTTGTTCTCCTCTGTCTCTTACCTGTGTCGAGATAATCGAGAATCATGGAGCGTTCGTGTCGCTCCGGAACCGAAAGTCGTCGGTTCGAAACGAGTACGTTAGATCCATATTCCTGATCGTTGAGGCACTCTAAAACTATTAGGCTGTTTTGCTCTCTGATGCCCGTGGACCGAGAGAACGTAGAATAACGGAGCGATCGTGTCGCTCCGGAGCCCGAGCGAAAAAATTCTAAGTCCCCGTTCGTGTCGCTCCGGAACCGAATGTCGACGGAACGAAATGACAACGGTAGATCCTTATTCCTGGTGCTCGTGGCTCTCTAAAACCATACACTTGTTCTCCTCTGTCTCTTACCTGTGTCGAGATAATCGAGAATCATGGAGCGTTCGTGTCGCTCCGGAACCGAAAGTCGTCGGTTCGAAACGAGAACGTTAGATCCATATTCCTGATCGTTGAGGCACTCTAAAACTATTAGGCTGTTTTGCTCTCTGATGCCCGTGGACCGAGAGAACGTAGAATAACGGAGCGATCGTGTCGCTCCGGAGCCCGAGCGAAAAAATTCTAAGTCCCCGTTCGTGTCGCTCCGGAACCGAATGTCGACGGAACGAAATGACAACGGTAGATCCTTATTCCTGGTGCTCGTGGCTCTCTAAAACCATACACTTGTTCTCCTCTGTCTCTTACCTGTGTCGAGATAATCGAGAATCATGGAGCGTTCGTGTCGCTCCGGAACCGAAAGTCGTCGGTTCGAAACGAGAACGTTAGATCCATATTCCTGATCGTTGAGGCACTCTAAAACTATTAGGCTGTTTTGCTCTCTGATGCCCGTGGACCGAGAGAACGTAGAATAACGGAGCGATCGTGTCGCTCCGGAGCCCGAGCGAAAAAATTCTAAGTCCCCGTTCGTGTCGCTCCGGAGCCCGAGCGAAAAAATTCTAAGTCCTCGTTCGTGTCGCTCCGGAACCGAATGTCGACGGAACGAAAGGACAACGGTAGATCCTTATTCCTGGTGCTCGTGGCTCTCTAAAACCATACACTTGTTCTCCTCTGTCTCTTACCTGTGTCGAGATAATCGAGAATCATGGAGCGTTCGTGTCGCTCCGGAACCGAAAGTCGTCGGTTCGAAACGAGAACGTTAGATCCATATTCCTGATCGTTGAGGCACTCTAAAACTATTAGGCTGTTTTGCTCTCTGATGCCCGTGGACCGAGAGAACGTAGAATAACGGAGCGATCGTGTCGCTCCGGAGCCCGAGCGAAAAAATTCTAAGTCCCCGTTCGTGTCGCTCCGGAGCCCGAGCGAAAAAATTCTAAGTCCCCGTTCGTGTCGCTCCGGAACCGAATGTCGACGGAACGAAATGACAACGGTAGATCCTTATTCCTGGTGCTCGTGGCTCTCTAAAACCATACACTTGTTCTCCTCTGTCTCTTACCTGTGTCGAGATAATCGAGAATCATGGAGCGTTCGTGTCGCTCCGGAACCGAAAGTCGTCGGTTCGAAACGAGAACGTTAGATCCATATTCCTGATCGTTGAGGCACTCTAAAACTATTAGGCTGTTTTGCTCTCTGATGCCCGTGGACCGAGAGAACGTAGAATAACGGAGCGATCGTGTCGCTCCGGAGCCCGAGCGAAAAAATTCTAAGTCCCCGTTCGTGTCGCTCCGGAGCCCGAGCGAAAAAATTCTAAGTCCCCGTTCGTGTCGCTCCGGAACCGAATGTCGACGGAACGAAATGACAACGGTAGATCCTTATTCCTGGTGCTCGTGGCTCTCTAAAACCATACACTTGTTCTCCTCTGTCTCTTACCTGTGTCGAGATAATCGAGAATCATGGAGCGTTCGTGTCGCTCCGGAACCGAAAGTCGTCGGTTCGAAACGAGAACGTTAGATCCATATTCCTGATCGTTGAGGCACTCTAAAACTATTAGGCTGTTTTGCTCTCTGATGCCCGTGGACCGAGAGAACGTAGAATAACGGAGCGATCGTGTCGCTCCGGAGCCCGAGCGAAAAAATTCTAAGTCCCCGTTCGTGTCGCTCCGGAGCCCGAGCGAAAAAATTCTAAGTCCCCGTTCGTGTCGCTCCGGAACCGAATGTCGACGGAACGAAATGACAACGGTAGATCCTTATTCCTGGTGCTCGTGGCTCTCTAAAACCATACACTTGTTCTCCTCTGTCTCTTACCTGTGTCGAGATAATCGAGAATCATGGAGCGTTCGTGTCGCTCCGGAACCGAAAGTCGTCGGTTCGAAACGAGAACGTTAGATCCATATTCCTGATCGTTGAGGCACTCTAAAACTATTAGGCTGTTTTGCTCTCTGATGCCCGTGGACCGAGAGAACGTAGAATAACGGAGCGATCGTGTCGCTCCGGAGCCCGAGCGAAAAAATTCTAAGTCCCCGTTCGTGTCGCTCCGGAGCCCGAGCGAAAAAATTCTAAGTCCCCGTTCGTGTCGCTCCGGAACCGAATGTCGACGGAACGAAAGGACAACGGTAGATCCTTATTCCTGGTGCTCGTGGCTCTCTAAAACCATACACTTGTTCTCCTCTGTCTCTTACCTGTGTCGAGATAATCGAGAATCATGGAGCGTTCGTGTCGCTCCGGAACCGAAAGTCGTCGTTTCGAAACGAGAACGTTAGATCCATATTCCTGATCGTTGAGGCACTCTAAAACTATTAGGCTGTTTTGCTCTCTGATGCCCGTGGACCGAGAGAACGTAGAATAACGGAGCGATCGTGTCGCTCCGGAGCCCGAGCGAAAAAATTCTAAGTCCCCGTTCGTGTCGCTCCGAAGCCCGAGCGAAAAAATTCTAAGTCCCCGTTCGTGTCGCTCCGGAACCGAATGTCGACGGAACGAAATGACAACGGTAGATCCTTATTCCTGGTGCTCGTGGCTCTCTAAAACCATACACTTGTTCTCCTCTGTCTCTTACCTGTGTCGAGATAATCGAGAATCATGGAGCGTTCGTGTCGCTCCGGAACCGAAAGTCGTCGGTTCGAAACGAGAACGTTAGATCCATATTCCTGATCGTTGAGGCACTCTAAAACTATTAGGCTGTTTTGCTCTCTGATGCCCGTGGACCGAGAGAACGTAGAATAACGGAGCGATCGTGTCGCTCCGGAGCCCGAGCGAAAAAATTCTAAGTCCCCGTTCGTGTCGCTCCGGAGCCCGAGCGAAAAAATTCTAAGTCCCCGTTCGTGTCGCTCCGGAACCGAATGTCGACGGAACGAAAGGACAACGGTAGATCCTTATTCCTGGTGCTCGTGGCTCTCTAAAACCATACACTTGTTCTCCTCTGTCTCTTACCTGTGTCGAGATAATCGAGAATCATGGAGCGTTCGTGTCGCTCCGGAACCGAAAGTCGTCGGTTCGAAACGAGAACGTTAGATCCATATTCCTGATCGTTGAGGCACTCTAAAACTATTAGGCTGTTTTGCTCTCTGATGCCCGTGGACCGAGAGAACGTAGAATAACGGAGCGATCGTGTCGCTCCGGAGCCCGAGCGAAAAAATTCTAAGTCCCCGTTCGTGTCGCTCCGGAGCCCGAGCGAAAAAATTCTAAGTCCCCGTTCGTGTCGCTCCGGAACCGAATGTCGACGGAACGAAAGGACAACGGTAGATCCTTATTCCTGGTGCTCGTGGCTCTCTAAAACCATACACTTGTTCTCCTCTGTCTCTTACCTGTGTCGAGATAATCGAGAATCATGGAGCGTTCGTGTCGCTCCGGAACCGAAAGTCGTCGGTTCGAAACGAGAACGTTAGATCCATATTCCTGATCGTTGAGGCACTCTAAAACTATTAGGCTGTTTTGCTCTCTGATGCCCGTGGACCGAGAGAACGTAGAATAACGGAGCGATCGTGTCGCTCCGGAGCCCGAGCGAAAAAATTCTAAGTCCCCGTTCGTGTCGCTCCGGAGCCCGAGCGAAAAAATTCTAAGTCCCCGTTCGTGTCGCTCCGGAACCGAATGTCGACGGAACGAAATGACAACGGTAGATCCTTATTCCTGGTGCTCGTGGCTCTCTAAAACCATACACTTGTTCTCCTCTGTCTCTTACCTGTGTCGAGATAATCGAGAATCATGGAGCGTTCGTGTCGCTCCGGAACCGAAAGTCGTCGGTTCGAAACGAGAACGTTAGATCCATATTCCTGATCGTTGAGGCACTCTAAAACTATTAGGCTGTTTTGCTCTCTGATGCCCGTGGACCGAGAGAACGTAGAATAACGGAGCGATCGTGTCGCTCCGGAGCCCGAGCGAAAAAATTCTAAGTCCCCGTTCGTGTCGCTCCGGAGCCCGAGCGAAAAAATTCTAAGTCCCCGTTCGTGTCGCTCCGGAACCGAATGTCGACGGAACGAAATGACAACGGTAGATCCTTATTCCTGGTGCTCGTGGCTCTCTAAAACCATACACTTGTTCTCCTCTGTCTCTTACCTGTGTCGAGATAATCGAGAATCATGGAGCGTTCGTGTCGCTCCGGAACCGAAAGTCGTCGGTTCGAAACGAGAACGTTAGATCCATATTCCTGATCGTTGAGGCACTCTAAAACTATTAGGCTGTTTTGCTCTCTGATGCCCGTGGACCGAGAGAACGTAGAATAACGGAGCGATCGTGTCGCTCCGGAGCCCGAGCGAAAAAATTCTAAGTCCCCGTTCGTGTCGCTCCGAAGCCCGAGCGAAAAAATTCTAAGTCCCCGTTCGTGTCGCTCCGGAACCGAATGTCGACGGAACGAAATGACAACGGTAGATCCTTATTCCTGGTGCTCGTGGCTCTCTAAAACCATACACTTGTTCTCCTCTGTCTCTTACCTGTGTCGAGATAATCGAGAATCATGGAGCGTTCGTGTCGCTCCGGAACCGAAAGTCGTCGGTTCGAAACGAGAACGTTAGATCCATATTCCTGATCGTTGAGGCACTCTAAAACTATTAGGCTGTTTTGCTCTCTGATGCCCGTGGACCGAGAGAACGTAGAATAACGGAGCGATCGTGTCGCTCCGGAGCCCGAGCGAAAAAATTCTAAGTCCCCGTTCGTGTCGCTCCGGAGCCCGAGCGAAAAAATTCTAAGTCCCCGTTCGTGTCGCTCCGGAACCGAATGTCGACGGAACGAAAGGACAACGGTAGATCCTTATTCCTGGTGCTCGTGGCTCTCTAAAACCATACACTTGTTCTCCTCTGTCTCTTACCTGTGTCGAGATAATCGAGAATCATGGAGCGTTCGTGTCGCTCCGGAACCGAAAGTCGTCGGTTCGAACGAGAACGTTAGATCCATATTCCTGATCGTTGAGGCACTCTAAAACTATTAGGCTGTTTTGCTCTCTGATGCCCGTGGACCGAGAGAACGTAGAATAACGGAGCGATCGTGTCGCTCCGGAGCCCGAGCGAAAAAATTCTAAGTCCCCGTTCGTGTCGCTCCGGAGCCCGAGCGAAAAAATTCTAAGTCCCCGTTCGTGTCGCTCCGGAACCGAATGTCGACGGAACGAAATGACAACGGTAGATCCTTATTCCTGGTGCTCGTGGCTCTCTAAAACCATACACTTGTTCTCCTCTGTCTCTTACCTGTGTCGAGATAATCGAGAATCATGGAGCGTTCGTGTCGCTCCGGAACCGAAAGTCGTCGGTTCGAAACGAGAACGTTAGATCCATATTCCTGATCCTTGAGGCACTCTAAAACTATTAGGCTGTTTTGCTCTCTGATGCCCGTGGACCGAGAGAACGTAGAATAACGGAGCGATCGTGTCGCTCCGGAGCCCGAGCGAAAAAATTCTAAGTCCCCGTTCGTGTCGCTCCGAAGCCCGAGCGAAAAAATTCTAAGTCCCCGTTCGTGTCGCTCCGGAACCGAATGTCGACGGAACGAAATGACAACGGTAGATCCTTATTCCTGGTGCTCGTGGCTCTCTAAAACCATACACTTGTTCTCCTCTGTCTCTTACCTGTGTCGAGATAATCGAGAATCATGGAGCGTTCGTGTCGCTCCGGAACCGAAAGTCGTCGGTTCGAAACGAGAACGTTAGATCCATATTCCTGATCGTTGAGGCACTCTAAAACTATTAGGCTGTTTTGCTCTCTGATGCCCGTGGACCGAGAGAACGTAGAATAACGGAGCGATCGTGTCGCTCCGGAGCCCGAGCGAAAAAATTCTAAGTCCCCGTTCGTGTCGCTCCGGAGCCCGAGCGAAAAAATTCTAAGTCCCCGTTCGTGTCGCTCCGGAACCGAATGTCGACGGAACGAAAGGACAACGGTAGATCCTTATTCCTGGTGCTCGTGGCTCTCTAAAACCATACACTTGTTCTCCTCTGTCTCTTACCTGTGTCGAGATAATCGAGAATCATGGAGCGTTCGTGTCGCTCCGGAACCGAAAGTCGTCGGTTCGAAACGAGAACGTTAGATCCATATTCCTGATCGTTGAGGCACTCTAAAACTATTAGGCTGTTTTGCTCTCTGATGCCCGTGGACCGAGAGAACGTAGAATAACGGAGCGATCGTGTCGCTCCGGAGCCCGAGCGAAAAAATTCTAAGTCCCCGTTCGTGTCGCTCCGGAGCCCGAGCGAAAAAATTCTAAGTCCCCGTTCGTGTCGCTCCGGAACCGAATGTCGACGGAACGAAATGACAACGGTAGATCCTTATTCCTGGTGCTCGTGGCTCTCTAAAACCATACACTTGTTCTCCTCTGTCTCTTACCTGTGTCGAGATAATCGAGAATCATGGAGCGTTCGTGTCGCTCCGGAACCGAAAGTCGTCGGTTCGAAACGAGAACGTTAGATCCATATTCCTGATCGTTGAGGCACTCTAAAACTATTAGGCTGTTTTGCTCTCTGATGCCCGTGGACCGACAGAACGTAGAATAACGGAGCGATCGTGTCGCTCCGGAGCCCGAGCGAAAAAATTCTAAGTCCCCGTTCGTGTCGCTCCGGAGCCCGAGCGAAAAAATTCTAAGTCCCCGTTCGTGTCGCTCCGGAACAGAATGTCGACGGAACGAAAGGACAACGGTAGATCCTTATTCCTGGTGCTCGTGGCTCTCTAAAACCATACACTTGTTCTCCTCTGTCTCTTACCTGTGTCGAGATAATCGAGAATCATGGAGCGTTCGTGTCGCTCCGGAACCGAAAGTCGTCGGTTCGAAACGAGAACGTTAGATCCATATTCCTGATCGTTGAGGCACTCTAAAACTATTAGGCTGTTTTGCTCTCTGATGCCCGTGGACCGAGAGAACGTAGAATAACGGAGCGATCGTGTCGCTCCGGAGCCCGAGCGAAAAAATTCTAAGTCCCCGTTCGTGTCGCTCCGGAGCCCGAGCGAAAAAATTCTAAGTCCCCGTTCGTGTCGCTCCGGAGCCCGAGCGAAAAAATTCTAAGTCCCCGTTCGTGTCGCTCCGGAACCGAATGTCGACGGAACGAAATGACAACGGTAGATCCTTATTCCTGGTGCTCGTGGCTCTCTAAAACCATACACTTGTTCTCCTCTGTCTCTTACCTGTGTCGAGATAATCGAGAATCATGGAGCGTTCGTGTCGCTCCGGAACCGAAAGTCGTCGGTTCGAAACGAGAACGTTAGATCCATATTCCTGATCGTTGAGGCACTCTAAAACTATTAGGCTGTTTTGCTCTCTGATGCCCGTGGACCGAGAGAACGTAGAATAACGGAGCGATCGTGTCGCTCCGGAGCCCGAGCGAAAAAATTCTAAGTCCCCGTTCGTGTCGCTCCGGAGCCCGAGCGAAAAAATTCTAAGTCCTCGTTCGTGTCGCTCCGGAACCGAATGTCGACGGAACGAAAGGACAACGGTAGATCCTTATTCCTGGTGCTCGTGGCTCTCTAAAACCATACACTTGTTCTCCTCTGTCTCTTACCTGTGTCGAGATAATCGAGAATCATGGAGCGTTCGTGTCGCTCCGGAACCGAAAGTCGTCGGTTCGAAACGAGAACGTTAGATCCATATTCCTGATCGTTGAGGCACTCTAAAACTATTAGGCTGTTTTGCTCTCTGATGCCCGTGGACCGAGAGAACGTAGAATAACGGAGCGATCGTGTCGCTCCGGAGCCCGAGCGAAAAAATTCTAAGTCCCCGTTCGTGTCGCTCCGGAGCCCGAGCGAAAAAATTCTAAGTCCCCGTTCGTGTCGCTCCGGAACCGAATGTCGACGGAACGAAATGACAACGGTAGATCCTTATTCCTGGTGCTCGTGGCTCTCTAAAACCATACACTTGTTCTCCTCTGTCTCTTACCTGTGTCGAGATAATCGAGAATCATGGAGCGTTCGTGTCGCTCCGGAACCGAAAGTCGTCGGTTCGAAACGAGAACGTTAGATCCATATTCCTGATCGTTGAGGCACTCTAAAACTATTAGGCTGTTTTGCTCTCTGATGCCCGTGGACCGAGAGAACGTAGAATAACGGAGCGATCGTGTCGCTCCGGAGCCCGAGCGAAAAAATTCTAAGTCCCCGTTCGTGTCGCTCCGGAGTCCGAGCGAAAAAATTCTAAGTCCCCGTTCGTGTCGCTCCGGAACCGAATGTCGACGGAACGAAATGACAACGGTAGATCCTTATTCCTGGTGCTCGTGGCTCTCTAAAACCATACACTTGTTCTCCTCTGTCTCTTACCTGTGTCGAGATAATCGAGAATCATGGAGCGTTCGTGTCGCTCCGGAACCGAAAGTCGTCGGTTCGAAACGAGAACGTTAGATCCATATTCCTGATCGTTGAGGCACTCTAAAACTATTAGGCTGTTTTGCTCTCTGATGCCCGTGGACCGAGAGAACGTAGAATAACGGAGCGATCGTGTCGCTCCGGAGCCCGAGCGAAAAAATTCTAAGTCCCCGTTCGTGTCGCTCCGGAGCCCGAGCGAAAAAATTCTAAGTCCCCGTTCGTGTCGCTCCGGAGCCCGAGCGAAAAAATTCTAAGTCCCCGTTCGTGTCGCTCCGGAACCGAATGTCGACGGGACTAAATGACAACAGTAGATCCTTATTCCTGGTGCTCGTGGCTCTCTAAAACCATACACTTGTTCTCCTCTGTCTCTTACCTGTGTCGAGATAATCGAGAATCATGGAGCGTTCGTGTCGCTCCGGAACCGAAAGTCGTCGGTTCGAAACGAGTACGTTAGATCCATATTCCTGATCGTTGAGGCACTCTAAAACTATTAGGCTGTTTTGCTCTCTGATGCCCGTGGACCGAGAGAACGTAGAATAACGGAGCGATCGTGTCGCTCCGGAGCCCGAGCGAAAAAATTCTAAGTCCCCGTTCGTGTCGCTCCGGAACCGAATGTCGACGGAACGAAATGACAACGGTAGATCCTTATTCCTGGTGCTCGTGGCTCTCTAAAACCATACACTTGTTCTCCTCTGTCTCTTACCTGTGTCGAGATAATCGAGAATCATGGAGCGTTCGTGTCGCTCCGGAACCGAAAGTCGTCGGTTCGAAACGAGAACGTTAGATCCATATTCCTGATCGTTGAGGCACTCTAAAACTATTAGGCTGTTTTGCTCTCTGATGCCCGTGGACCGAGAGAACGTAGAATAACGGAGCGATCGTGTCGCTCCGGAGCCCGAGCGAAAAAATTCTAAGTCCCCGTTCGTGTCGCTCCGGAACCGAATGTCGACGGAACGAAATGACAACGGTAGATCCTTACTCCTGGTGCTCGTGGCTCTCTAAAACCATACACTTGTTCTCCTCTGTCTCTTACCTGTGTCGAGATAATCGAGAATCATGGAGCGTTCGTGTCGCTCCGGAACCGAAAGTCGTCGGTTCGAAACGAGAACGTTAGATCCATATTCCTGATCGTTGAGGCACTCTAAAACTATTAGGCTGTTTTGCTCTCTGATGCCCGTGGACCGAGAGAACGTAGAATAACGGAGCGATCGTGTCGCTCCGGAGCCCGAGCGAAAAAATTCTAAGTCCCCGTTCGTGTCGCTCCGGAGCCCGAGCGAAAAAATTCTAAGTCCCCGTTCGTGTCGCTCCGGAACCGAATGTCGACGGAACGAAATGACAACGGTAGATCCTTATTCCTGGTGCTCGTGGCTCTCTAAAACCATACACTTGTTCTCCTCTGTCTCTTACCTGTGTCGAGATAATCGAGAATCATGGAGCGTTCGTGTCGCTCCGGAACCGAAAGTCGTCGGTTCGAAACGAGAACGTTAGATCCATATTCCTGATCGTTGAGGCACTCTAAAACTATTAGGCTGTTTTGCTCTCTGATGCCCGTGGACCGAGAGAACGTAGAATAACGGAGCGATCGTGTCGCTCCGGAGCCCGAGCGAAAAAATTCTAAGTCCCCGTTCGTGTCGCTCCGGAGCCCGAGCGAAAAAATTCTAAGTCCCCGTTCGTGTCGCTCCGGAACCGAATGTCGACGGAACGAAATGACAACGGTAGATCCTTATTCCTGGTGCTCGTGGCTCTCTAAAACCATACACTTGTTCTCCTCTGTCTCTTACCTGTGTCGAGATAATCGAGAATCATGGAGCGTTCGTGTCGCTCCGGAACCGAAAGTCGTCGGTTCGAAACGAGAACGTTTGATCCATATTCCTGATCGTTGAGGCACTCTAAAACTATTAGGCTGTTTTGCTCTCTGATGCCCGTGGACCGAGAGAACGTAGAATAACGGAGCGTTCGTGTCGCCCCGGAGCCTGAGCGAAAAAATTCTAAGTCCCCGTTCGTGTCGCTCCGGAGCCCGAGCGAAAAAATTCTAAGTCCCCGTTCGTGTCGCTCCGGAACCGAATGTCGACGGAACGAAATGACAACGGTAGATCCTTATTCCTGGTGCTCGTGGCTCTCTAAAACCATACACTTGTTCTCCTCTGTCTCTTACCTGTGTCGAGATAATCGAGAATCATGGAGCGTTCGTGTCGCTCCGGAACCGAAAGTCGTCGGTTCGAAACGAGTACGTTAGATCCATATTCCTGATCGTTGAGGCACTCTAAAACTATTAGGCTGTTTTGCTCTCTGATGCCCGTGGACCGAGAGAACGTAGAATAACGGAGCGATCGTGTCGCTCCGGAGCCCGAGCGAAAAAATTCTAAGTCCCCGTTCGTGTCGCTCCGGAACCGAATGTCGACGGAACGAAATGACAACGGTAGATCCTTATTCCTGGTGCTCGTGGCTCTCTAAAACCATACACTTGTTCTCCTCTGTCTCTTACCTGTGTCGAGATAATCGAGAATCATGGAGCGTTCGTGTCGCTCCGGAACCGAAAGTCGTCGGTTCGAAACGAGAACGTTAGATCCATATTCCTGATCGTTGAGGCACTCTAAAACTATTAGGCTGTTTTGCTCTCTGATGCCCGTGGACCGAGAGAACGTAGAATAACGGAGCGATCGTGTCGCTCCGGAGCCCGAGCGAAAAAATTCTAAGTCCCCGTTCGTGTCGCTCCGGAACCGAATGTCGACGGAACGAAATGACAACGGTAGATCCTTACTCCTGGTGCTCGTGGCTCTCTAAAACCATACACTTGTTCTCCTCTGTCTCTTACCTGTGTCGAGATAATCGAGAATCATGGAGCGTTCGTGTCGCTCCGGAACCGAAAGTCGTCGGTTCGAAACGAGAACGTTAGATCCATATTCCTGATCGTTGAGGCACTCTAAAACTATTAGGCTGTTTTGCTCTCTGATGCCCGTGGACCGAGAGAACGTAGAATAACGGAGCGATCGTGTCGCTCCGGAGCCCGAGCGAAAAAATTCTAAGTCCCCGTTCGTGTCGCTCCGGAGCCCGAGCGAAAAAATTCTAAGTCCCCGTTCGTGTCGCTCCGGAACCGAATGTCGACGGAACGAAATGACAACGGTAGATCCTTATTCCTGGTGCTCGTGGCTCTCTAAAACCATACACTTGTTCTCCTCTGTCTCTTACCTGTGTCGAGATAATCGAGAATCATGGAGCGTTCGTGTCGCTCCGGAACCGAAAGTCGTCGGTTCGAAACGAGAACGTTAGATCCATATTCCTGATCGTTGAGGCACTCTAAAACTATTAGGCTGTTTTGCTCTCTGATGCCCGTGGACCGAGAGAACGTAGAATAACGGAGCGATCGTGTCGCTCCGGAGCCCGAGCGAAAAAATTCTAAGTCCCCGTTCGTGTCGCTCCGGAGCCCGAGCGAAAAAATTCTAAGTCCCCGTTCGTGTCGCTCCGGAACCGAATGTCGACGGAACGAAATGACAACGGTAGATCCTTATTCCTGGTGCTCGTGGCTCTCTAAAACCATACACTTGTTCTCCTCTGTCTCTTACCTGTGTCGAGATAATCGAGAATCATGGAGCGTTCGTGTCGCTCCGGAACCGAAAGTCGTCGGTTCGAAACGAGAACGTTAGATCCATATTCCTGATCGTTGAGGCACTCTAAAACTATTAGGCTGTTTTGCTCTCTGATGCCCGTGGACCGAGAGAACGTAGAATAACGGAGCGATCGTGTCGCTCCGGAGCCCGAGCGAAAAAATTCTAAGTCCCCGTTCGTGTCGCTCCGGAGCCCGAGCGAAAAAATTCTAAGTCCCCGTTCGTGTCGCTCCGGAACCGAATGTCGACGGGACGAAATGACAACAGTGGATCCTTATTCCTGGTGCTCGTGGCTCTCTAAAACCATACACTTGTTCTCCTCTGTCTCTTACCTGTGTCGAGATAATCGAGAATCATGGAGCGTTCGTGTCGCTCCGGAACCGAAAGTCGTCGGTTCGAAACGAGAACGTTAGATCCATATTCCTGATCGTTGAGGCACTCTAAAACTATTAGGCTGTTTTGCTCTCTGATGCCCGTGGACCGAGAGAACGTAGAATAACGGAGCGATCGTGTCGCTCCGGAGCCCGAGCGAAAAAATTCTAAGTCCCCGTTCGTGTCGCTCCGGAGCCCGAGCGAAAAAATTCTAAGTCCCCGTTCGTGTCGCTCCGGAACCGAATGTCGACGGAACGAAATGACAACGGTAGATCCTTATTCCTGGTGCTCGTGGCTCTCTAAAACCATACACTTGTTCTCCTCTGTCTCTTACCTGTGTCGAGATAATCGAGAATCATGGAGCGTTCGTGTCGCTCCGGAACCGAAAGTCGTCGGTTCGAAACGAGAACGTTAGATCCATATTCCTGATCGTTGAGGCACTCTAAAACTATTAGGCTGTTTTGCTCTCTGATGCCCGTGGACCGAGAGAACGTAGAATAACGGAGCGTTCGTGTCGCCCCGGAGCCTGAGCGAAAAAATTCTAAGTCCCCGTTCGTGTCGCTCCGGAGCCCGAGCGAAAAAATTCTAAGTCCCCGTTCGTGTCGCTCCGGAACCGAATGTCGACGGAACGAAATGACAACGGTAGATCCTTATTCCTGGTGCTCGTGGCTCTCTAAAACCATACACTTGTTCTCCTCTGTCTCTTACCTGTGTCGAGATAATCGAGAATCATGGAGCGTTCGTGTCGCTCCGGAACCGAAAGTCGTCGGTTCGAAACGAGAACGTTAGATCCATATTCCTGATCGTTGAGGCACTCTAAAACTATTAGGCTGTTTTGCTCTCTGATGCCCGTGGACCGAGAGAACGTAGAATAACGGAGCGATCGTGTCGCTCCGGAGCCCGAGCGAAAAAATTCTAAGTCCCCGTTCGTGTCGCTCCGGAACCGAATGTCGACGGAACGAAATGACAACGGTAGATCCTTACTCCTGGTGCTCGTGGCTCTCTAAAACCATACACTTGTTCTCCTCTGTCTCTTACCTGTGTCGAGATAATCGAGAATCATGGAGCGTTCGTGTCGCTCCGGAACCGAAAGTCGTCGGTTCGAAACGAGAACGTTAGATCCATATTCCTGATCGTTGAGGCACTCTAAAACTATTAGGCTGTTTTGCTCTCTGATGCCCGTGGACCGAGAGAACGTAGAATAACGGAGCGATCGTGTCGCTCCGGAGCCCGAGCGAAAAAATTCTAAGTCCCCGTTCGTGTCGCTCCGGAGCCCGAGCGAAAAAATTCTAAGTCCCCGTTCGTGTCGCTCCGGAACCGAATGTCGACGGAACGAAATGACAACGGTAGATCCTTATTCCTGGTGCTCGTGGCTCTCTAAAACCATACACTTGTTCTCCTCTGTCTCTTACCTGTGTCGAGATAATCGAGAATCATGGAGCGTTCGTGTCGCTCCGGAACCGAAAGTCGTCGGTTCGAAACGAGAACGTTAGATCCATATTCCTGATCGTTGAGGCACTCTAAAACTATTAGGCTGTTTTGCTCTCTGATGCCCGTGGACCGAGAGAACGTAGAATAACGGAGCGATCGTGTCGCTCCGGAGCCCGAGCGAAAAAATTCTAAGTCCCCGTTCGTGTCGCTCCGGAGCCCGAGCGAAAAAATTCTAAGTCCCCGTTCGTGTCGCTCCGGAACCGAATGTCGACGGAACGAAATGACAACGGTAGATCCTTATTCCTGGTGCTCGTGGCTCTCTAAAACCATACACTTGTTCTCCTCTGTCTCTTACCTGTGTCGAGATAATCGAGAATCATGGAGCGTTCGTGTCGCTCCGGAACCGAAAGTCGTCGGTTCGAAACGAGAACGTTTGATCCATATTCCTGATCGTTGAGGCACTCTAAAACTATTAGGCTGTTTTGCTCTCTGATGCCCGTGGACCGAGAGAACGTAGAATAACGGAGCGTTCGTGTCGCCCCGGAGCCTGAGCGAAAAAATTCTAAGTCCCCGTTCGTGTCGCTCCGGAGCCCGAGCGAAAAAATTCTAAGTCCCCGTTCGTGTCGCTCCGGAACCGAATGTCGACGGAACGAAATGACAACGGTAGATCCTTATTCCTGGTGCTCGTGGCTCTCTAAAACCATACACTTGTTCTCCTCTGTCTCTTACCTGTGTCGAGATAATCGAGAATCATGGAGCGTTCGTGTCGCTCCGGAACCGAAAGTCGTCGGTTCGAAACGAGTACGTTAGATCCATATTCCTGATCGTTGAGGCACTCTAAAACTATTAGGCTGTTTTGCTCTCTGATGCCCGTGGACCGAGAGAACGTAGAATAACGGAGCGATCGTGTCGCTCCGGAGCCCGAGCGAAAAAATTCTAAGTCCCCGTTCGTGTCGCTCCGGAACCGAATGTCGACGGAACGAAATGACAACGGTAGATCCTTATTCCTGGTGCTCGTGGCTCTCTAAAACCATACACTTGTTCTCCTCTGTCTCTTACCTGTGTCGAGATAATCGAGAATCATGGAGCGTTCGTGTCGCTCCGGAACCGAAAGTCGTCGGTTCGAAACGAGAACGTTAGATCCATATTCCTGATCGTTGAGGCACTCTAAAACTATTAGGCTGTTTTGCTCTCTGATGCCCGTGGACCGAGAGAACGTAGAATAACGGAGCGATCGTGTCGCTCCGGAGCCCGAGCGAAAAAATTCTAAGTCCCCGTTCGTGTCGCTCCGGAACCGAATGTCGACGGAACGAAATGACAACGGTAGATCCTTACTCCTGGTGCTCGTGGCTCTCTAAAACCATACACTTGTTCTCCTCTGTCTCTTACCTGTGTCGAGATAATCGAGAATCATGGAGCGTTCGTGTCGCTCCGGAACCGAAAGTCGTCGGTTCGAAACGAGAACGTTAGATCCATATTCCTGATCGTTGAGGCACTCTAAAACTATTAGGCTGTTTTGCTCTCTGATGCCCGTGGACCGAGAGAACGTAGAATAACGGAGCGATCGTGTCGCTCCGGAGCCCGAGCGAAAAAATTCTAAGTCCCCGTTCGTGTCGCTCCGGAGCCCGAGCGAAAAAATTCTAAGTCCCCGTTCGTGTCGCTCCGGAACCGAATGTCGACGGAACGAAATGACAACGGTAGATCCTTATTCCTGGTGCTCGTGGCTCTCTAAAACCATACACTTGTTCTCCTCTGTCTCTTACCTGTGTCGAGATAATCGAGAATCATGGAGCGTTCGTGTCGCTCCGGAACCGAAAGTCGTCGGTTCGAAACGAGAACGTTAGATCCATATTCCTGATCGTTGAGGCACTCTAAAACTATTAGGCTGTTTTGCTCTCTGATGCCCGTGGACCGAGAGAACGTAGAATAACGGAGCGATCGTGTCGCTCCGGAGCCCGAGCGAAAAAATTCTAAGTCCCCGTTCGTGTCGCTCCGGAGCCCGAGCGAAAAAATTCTAAGTCCCCGTTCGTGTCGCTCCGGAACCGAATGTCGACGGAACGAAATGACAACGGTAGATCCTTATTCCTGGTGCTCGTGGCTCTCTAAAACCATACACTTGTTCTCCTCTGTCTCTTACCTGTGTCGAGATAATCGAGAATCATGGAGCGTTCGTGTCGCTCCGGAACCGAAAGTCGTCGGTTCGAAACGAGAACGTTAGATCCATATTCCTGATCGTTGAGGCACTCTAAAACTATTAGGCTGTTTTGCTCTCTGATGCCCGTGGACCGAGAGAACGTAGAATAACGGAGCGATCGTGTCGCTCCGGAGCCCGAGCGAAAAAATTCTAAGTCCCCGTTCGTGTCGCTCCGGAGCCCGAGCGAAAAAATTCTAAGTCCCCGTTCGTGTCGCTCCGGAACCGAATGTCGACGGGACGAAATGACAACAGTGGATCCTTATTCCTGGTGCTCGTGGCTCTCTAAAACCATACACTTGTTCTCCTCTGTCTCTTACCTGTGTCGAGATAATCGAGAATCATGGAGCGTTCGTGTCGCTCCGGAACCGAAAGTCGTCGGTTCGAAACGAGAACGTTAGATCCATATTCCTGATCGTTGAGGCACTCTAAAACTATTAGGCTGTTTTGCTCTCTGATGCCCGTGGACCGAGAGAACGTAGAATAACGGAGCGATCGTGTCGCTCCGGAGCCCGAGCGAAAAAATTCTAAGTCCCCGTTCGTGTCGCTCCGGAGCCCGAGCGAAAAAATTCTAAGTCCCCGTTCGTGTCGCTCCGGAACCGAATGTCGACGGAACGAAATGACAACGGTAGATCCTTATTCCTGGTGCTCGTGGCTCTCTAAAACCATACACTTGTTCTCCTCTGTCTCTTACCTGTGTCGAGATAATCGAGAATCATGGAGCGTTCGTGTCGCTCCGGAACCGAAAGTCGTCGGTTCGAAACGAGAACGTTAGATCCATATTCCTGATCGTTGAGGCACTCTAAAACTATTAGGCTGTTTTGCTCTCTGATGCCCGTGGACCGAGAGAACGTAGAATAACGGAGCGTTCGTGTCGCCCCGGAGCCTGAGCGAAAAAATTCTAAGTCCCCGTTCGTGTCGCTCCGGAGCCCGAGCGAAAAAATTCTAAGTCCCCGTTCGTGTCGCTCCGGAACCGAATGTCGACGGAACGAAATGACAACGGTAGATCCTTATTCCTGGTGCTCGTGGCTCTCTAAAACCATACACTTGTTCTCCTCTGTCTCTTACCTGTGTCGAGATAATCGAGAATCATGGAGCGTTCGTGTCGCTCCGGAACCGAAAGTCGTCGGTTCGAAACGAGAACGTTAGATCCATATTCCTGATCGTTGAGGCACTCTAAAACTATTAGGCTGTTTTGCTCTCTGATGCCCGTGGACCGAGAGAACGTAGAATAACGGAGCGATCGTGTCGCTCCGGAGCCCGAGCGAAAAAGTTCTAAGTCCCCGTTCGTGTCGCTCCGGAGCCCGAGCGAAAAAATTCTAAGTCCCCGTTCGTGTCGCTCCGGAACCGAATGTCGACGGAACGAAATGACAACGGTAGATCCTTATTCCTGGTGCTCGTGGCTCTCTAAAACCATACACTTGTTCTCCTCTGTCTCTTACCTGTGTCGAGATAATCGAGAATCATGGAGCGTTCGTGTCGCTCCGGAACCGAAAGTCGTCGGTTCGAAACGAGAACGTTAGATCCATATTCCTGATCGTTGAGGCACTCTAAAACTATTAGGCTGTTTTGCTCTCTGATGCCCGTGGACCGAGAGAACGTAGAATAACGGAGCGATCGTGTCGCTCCGGAGCCCGAGCGAAAAAATTCTAAGTCCCCGTTCGTGTCGCTCCGGAGCCCGAGCGAAAAAATTCTAAGTCCCCGTTCGTGTCGCTCCGGAACCGAATGTCGACGGAACGAAATGACAACGGTAGATCCTTATTCCTGGTGCTCGTGGCTCTCTAAAACCATACACTTGTTCTCCTCTGTCTCTTACCTGTGTCGAGATAATCGAGAATCATGGAGCGTTCGTGTCGCTCCGGAACCGAAAGTCGTCGGTTCGAAACGAGAACGTTAGATCCATATTCCTGATCGTTGAGGCACTCTAAAACTATTAGGCTGTTTTGCTCTCTGATGCCCGTGGACCGAGAGAACGTAGAATAACGGAGCGATCGTGTCGCTCCGGAGCCCGAGCGAAAAAATTCTAAGTCCCCGTTCGTGTCGCTCCGGAACCGAATGTCGACGGAACGAAATGACAACGGTAGATCCTTATTCCTGGTGCTCGTGGCTCTCTAAAACCATACACTTGTTCTCCTCTGTCTCTTACCTGTGTCGAGATAATCGAGAATCATGGAGCGTTCGTGTCGCTCCGGAACCGAAAGTCGTCGGTTCGAAACGAGAACGTTAGATCCATATTCCTGATCGTTGAGGCACTCTAAAACTATTAGGCTGTTTTGCTCTCTGATGCCCGTGGACCGAGAGAACGTAGAATAACGGAGCGATCGTGTCGCTCCGGAGCCCGAGCGAGAAAATTCTAAGTCCCCGTTCGTGTCGCTCCGGAGCCCGAGCGAAAAAATTCTAAGTCCCCGTTCGTGTCGCTCCGGAACCGAATGTCGACGGAACGAAATGACAACGGTAGATCCTTATTCCTGGTGCTCGTGGCTCTCTAAAACCATACACTTGTTCTCCTCTGTCTCTTACCTGTGTCGAGATAATCGAGAATCATGGAGCGTTCGTGTCGCTCCGGAACCGAAAGTCGTCGGTTCGAAACGAGAACGTTAGATCCATATTCCTGATCGTTGAGGCACTCTAAAACTATTAGGCTGTTTTGCTCTCTGATGCCCGTGGACCGAGAGAACGTAGAATAACGGAGCGATCGTGTCGCTCCGGAGCCCGAGCGAAAAAATTCTAAATCCCCGTTCGTGTCGCTCCGGAGCCCGAGCGAAAAAATTCTAAGTCCCCGTTCGTGTCGCTCCGGAACCGAATGTCGACGGAACGAAATGACAACGGTAGATCCTTATTCCTGGTGCTCGTGGCTCTCTAAAACCATACACTTGTTCTCCTCTGTCTCTTACCTGTGTCGAGATAATCGAGAATCATGGAGCGTTCGTGTCGCTCCGGAACCGAAAGTCGTCGGTTCGAAACGAGAACGTTAGATCCATATTCCTGATCGTTGAGGCACTCTAAAACTATTAGGCTGTTTTGCTCTCTGATGCCCGTGGACCGAGAGAACGTAGAATAACGGAGCGATCGTGTCGCTCCGGAGCCCGAGCGAAAAAATTCTAAGTCCCCGTTCGTGTCGCTCCGGAGCCCGAGCGAAAAAATTCTAAGTCCCCGTTCGTGTCGCTCCGGAACCGAATGTCGACGGAACGAAATGACAACGGTAGATCCTTATTCCTGGTGCTCGTGGCTCTCTAAAACCATACACTTGTTCTCCTCTGTCTCTTACCTGTGTCGAGATAATCGAGAATCAGGGAGCGTTCGTGTCGCTCCGGAACCGAAAGTCGTCGGTTCGAAACGAGAACGTTAGATCCATATTCCTGATCGTTGAGGCACTCTAAAACTATTAGGCTGTTTTGCTCTCTGATGCCCGTGGACCGAGAGAACGTAGAATAACGGAGCGATCGTGTCGCTCCGGAGCCCGAGCGAAAAAATTCTAAGTCCCCGTTCGTGTCGCTCCGGAGCCCGAGCGAACAAATTCTAAGTCCCCGTTCGTGTCGCTCCGGAACCGAATGTCGACGGAACGAAATGACAACGGTAGATCCTTATTCCTGGTGCTCGTGGCTCTCTAAAACCATACACTTGTTCTCCTCTGTCTCTTACCTGTGTCGAGATAATCGAGAATCATGGAGCGTTCGTGTCGCTCCGGAACCGAAAGTCGTCGGTTCGAAACGAGAACGTTAGATCCATATTCCTGATCGTTGAGGCACTCTAAAACTATTAGGCTGTTTTGCTCTCTGATGCCCGTGGACCGAGAGAACGTAGAATAACGGAGCGATCGTGTCGCTCCGGAGCCCGAGCGAAAAAATTCTAAGTCCCCGTTCGTGTCGCTCCGGAACCGAATGTCGACGGAACGAAATGACAACGGTAGATCCTTATTCCTGGTGCTCGTGGCTCTCTAAAACCATACACTTGTTCTCCTCTGTCTCTTACCTGTGTCGAGATAATCGAGAATCATGGAGCGTTCGTGTCGCTCCGGAACCGAAAGTCGTCGGTTCGAAACGAGAACGTTAGATCCATATTCCTGATCGTTGAGGCACTCTAAAACTATTAGGCTGTTTTGCTCTCTGATGCCCGTGGACCGAGAGAACGTAGAATAACGGAGCGATCGTGTCGCTCCGGAGCCCGAGCGAAAAAATTCTAAGTCCCCGTTCGTGTCGCTCCGGAGCCCGAGCGAAAAAATTCTAAGTCCCCGTTCGTGTCGCTCCGGAACCGAATGTCGACGGAACGAAATGACAACGGTAGATCCTTATTCCTGGTGCTCGTGGCTCTCTAAAACCATACACTTGTTCTCCTCTGTCTCTTACCTGTGTCGAGATAATCGAGAATCATGGAGCGTTCGTGTCGCTCCGGAACCGAAAGTCGTCGGTTCGAAACGAGAACGTTAGATCCATATTCCTGATCGTTGAGGCACTCTAAAACTATTAGGCTGTTTTGCTCTCTGATGCCCGTGGACCGAGAGAACGTAGAATAACGGAGCGATCGTGTCGCTCCGGAGCCCGAGCGAAAAAATTCTAAGTCCCCGTTCGTGTCGCTCCGGAACCGAATGTCGACGGAACGAAATGACAACGGTAGATCCTTATTCCTGGTGCTCGTGGCTCTCTAAAACCATACACTTGTTCTCCTCTGTCTCTTACCTGTGTCGAGATAATCGAGAATCATGGAGCGTTCGTGTCGCTCCGGAACCGAAAGTCGTCGGTTCGAAACGAGAACGTTAGATCTATATTCCTGATCGTTGAGGCACTGTAAAACTATTAGGCTGTTTTGCTCTCTGATGCCCGTGGACCGAGAGAACGTAGAATAACGGAGCGATCGTGTCGCTCCGGAGCCCGAGCGAAAAAATTCTAAGTCCCCGTTCGTGTCGCTCCGGAACCGAATGTCGACGGAACGAAATGACAACGGTAGATCCTTATTCCTGGTGCTCGTGGCTCTCTAAAACCATACACTTGTTCTCCTCTGTCTCTTACCTGTGTCGAGATAATCGAGAATCATGGAGCGTTCGTGTCGCTCCGGAACCGAAAGTCGTCGGTTCGAAACGAGAACGTTAGATCCATATTCCTGATCGTTGAGGCACTCTAAAACTATTAGGCTGTTTTGCTCTCTGATGCCCGTGGACCGAGAGAGCGTAGAATAACGGAGCGATCGTGTCGCTCCGGAGCCCGAGCGAAAAAATTCTAAATCCCCGTTCGTGTCGCTCCGGAGCCCGAGCGAAAAAATTCTAAGTCCCCGTTCGTGTCGCTCCGGAACCGAATGTCGACGGAACGAAATGACAACGGTAGATCCTTATTCCTGGTGCTCGTGGCTCTCTAAAACCATACACTTGTTCTCCTCTGTCTCTTACCTGTGTCGAGATAATCGAGAATCATGGAGCGTTCGTGTCGCTCCGGAACCGAAAGTCGTCGGTTCGAAACGAGAACGTTAGATCCATATTCCTGATCGTTGAGGCACTCTAAAACTATTAGGCTGTTTTGCTCTCTGATGCCCGTGGACCGAGAGAACGTAGAATAACGGAGCGATCGTGTCGCTCCGGAGCCCGAGCGAAAAAATTCTAAGTCCCCGTTCGTGTCGCTCCGGAGCCCGAGCGAAAAAATTCTAAGTCCCCGTTCGTGTCGCTCCGGAACCGAATGTCGACGGAACGAAATGACAACGGTAGATCCTTATTCCTGGTGCTCGTGGCTCTCTAAAACCATACACTTGTTCTCCTCTGTCTCTTACCTGTGTCGAGATAATCGAGAATCAGGGAGCGTTCGTGTCGCTCCGGAACCGAAAGTCGTCGGTTCGAAACGAGAACGTTAGATCCATATTCCTGATCGTTGAGGCACTCTAAAACTATTAGGCTGTTTTGCTCTCTGATGCCCGTGGACCGAGAGAACGTAGAATAACGGAGCGATCGTGTCGCTCCGGAGCCCGAGCGAAAAAATTCTAAGTCCCCGTTCGTGTCGCTCCGGAGCCCGAGCGAAAAAATTCTAAGTCCCCGTTCGTGTCGCTCCGGAACCGAATGTCGACGGAACGAAATGACAACGGTAGATCCTTATTCCTGGTGCTCGTGGCTCTCTAAAACCATACACTTGTTCTCCTCTGTCTCTTACCTGTGTCGAGATAATCGAGAATCATGGAGCGTTCGTGTCGCTCCGGAACCGAAAGTCGTCGGTTCGAAACGAGAACGTTAGATCCATATTCCTGATCGTTGAGGCACTCTAAAACTATTAGGCTGTTTTGCTCTCTGATGCCCGTGGACCGAGAGAACGTAGAATAACGGAGCGATCGTGTCGCTCCGGAGCCCGAGCGAAAAAATTCTAAGTCCCCGTTCGTGTCGCTCCGGAGCCCGAGCGAAAAAATTCTAAGTCCCCGTTCGTGTCGCTCCGGAGCCCGAGCGAAAAAATTCTAAGTCCCCGTTCGTGTCGCTCCGGAACCGAATGTCGACGGAACGAAATGACAACGGTAGATCCTTATTCCTGGTGCTCGTGGCTCTCTAAAACCATACACTTGTTCTCCTCTGTCTCTTACCTGTGTCGAGATAATCGAGAATCAGGGAGCGTTCGTGTCGCTCCGGAACGGAAAGTCGTCGGTTCGAAACGAGAACGTTAGATCCATATTCCTGATCGTTGAGGCACTCTAAAACTATTAGGCTGTTTTGCTCTCTGATGCCCGTGGACCGAGAGAACGTAGAATAACGGAGCGATCGTGTCGCTCCGGAGCCCGAGCGAAAAAATTCTAAGTCCCCGTTCGTGTCGCTCCGGAGCCCGAGCGAAAAAATTCTAAGTCCCCGTTCGTGTCGCTCCGGAACCGAATGTCGACGGAACGAAATGACAACGGTAGATCCTTATTCCTGGTGCTCGTGGCTCTCTAAAACCATACACTTGTTCTCCTCTGTCTCTTACCTGTGTCGAGATAATCGAGAATCATGGAGCGTTCGTGTCGCTCCGGAACCGAAAGTCGTCGGTTCGAAACGAGAACGTTAGATCCATATTCCTGATCGTTGAGGCACTCTAAAACTATTAGGCTGTTTTGCTCTCTGATGCCCGTGGACCGAGAGAACGTAGAATAACGGAGCGATCGTGTCGCTCCGGAGCCCGAGCGAAAAAATTCTAAGTCCCCGTTCGTGTCGCTCCGGAGCCCGAGCGAAAAAATTCTAAGTCCCCGTTCGTGTCGCTCCGGAACCGAATGTCGACGGAACGAAAGGACAACGGTAGATCCTTATTCCTGGTGCTCGTGGCTCTCTAAAACCATACACTTGTTCTCCTCTGTCTCTTACCTGTGTCGAGATAATCGAGAATCATGGAGCGTTCGTGTCGCTCCGGAACCGAAAGTCGTCGGTTCGAAACGAGAACGTTAGATCCATATTCCTGATCGTTGAGGCACTCTAAAACTATTAGGCTGTTTTGCTCTCTGATGCCCGTGGACCGAGAGAACGTAGAATAACGGAGCGATCGTGTCGCTCCGGAGCCCGAGCGAAAAAATTCTAAGTCCCCGTTCGTGTCGCTCCGGAACCGAATGTCGACGGAACGAAATGACAACGGTAGATCCTTATTCCTGGTGCTCGTGGCTCTCTAAAACCATACACTTGTTCTCCTCTGTCTCTTACCTGTGTCGAGATAATCGAGAATCATGGAGCGTTCGTGTCGCTCCGGAACCGAAAGTCGTCGGTTCGAAACGAGAACGTTAGATCCATATTCCTGATCGTTGAGGCACTCTAAAACTATTAGGCTGTTTTGCTCTCTGATGCCCGTGGACCGAGAGAACGTAGAATAACGGAGCGATCGTGTCGCTCCGGAGCCCGAGCGAAAAAATTCTAAGTCCCCGTTCGTGTCGCTCCGGAGCCCGAGCGAAAAAATTCTAAGTCCCCGTTCGTGTCGCTCCGGAACCGAATGTCGACGGAACGAAATGACAACGGTAGATCCTTATTCCTGGTGCTCGTGGCTCTCTAAAACCATACACTTGTTCTCCTCTGTCTCTTACCTGTGTCGAGATAATCGAGAATCATGGAGCGTTCGTGTCGCTCCGGAACCGAAAGTCGTCGGTTCGAAACGAGAACGTTAGATCCATATTCCTGATCGTTGAGGCACTCTAAAACTATTAGGCTGTTTTGCTCTCTGATGCCCGTGGACCGAGAGAACGTAGAATAACGGAGCGATCGTGTCGCTCCGGAGCCCGAGCGAAAAAATTCTAAGTCCCCGTTCGTGTCGCTCCGGAACCGAATGTCGACGGAACGAAATGACAACGGTAGATCCTTATTCCTGGTGCTCGTGGCTCTCTAAAACCATACACTTGTTCTCCTCTGTCTCTTACCTGTGTCGAGATAATCGAGAATCATGGAGCGTTCGTGTCGCTCCGGAACCGAAAGTCGTCGGTTCGAAACGAGAACGTTAGATCTATATTCCTGATCGTTGAGGCACTGTAAAACTATTAGGCTGTTTTGCTCTCTGATGCCCGTGGACCGAGAGAACGTAGAATAACGGAGCGATCGTGTCGCTCCGGAGCCCGAGCGAAAAAATTCTAAGTCCCCGTTCGTGTCGCTCCGGAACCGAATGTCGACGGAACGAAATGACAACGGTAGATCCTTATTCCTGGTGCTCGTGGCTCTCTAAAACCATACACTTGTTCTCCTCTGTCTCTTACCTGTGTCGAGATAATCGAGAATCATGGAGCGTTCGTGTCGCTCCGGAACCGAAAGTCGTCGGTTCGAAACGAGAACGTTAGATCCATATTCCTGATCGTTGAGGCACTCTAAAACTATTAGGCTGTTTTGCTCTCTGATGCCCGTGGACCGAGAGAGCGTAGAATAACGGAGCGATCGTGTCGCTCCGGAGCCCGAGCGAAAAAATTCTAAATCCCCGTTCGTGTCGCTCCGGAGCCCGAGCGAAAAAATTCTAAGTCCCCGTTCGTGTCGCTCCGGAACCGAATGTCGACGGAACGAAATGACAACGGTAGATCCTTATTCCTGGTGCTCGTGGCTCTCTAAAACCATACACTTGTTCTCCTCTGTCTCTTACCTGTGTCGAGATAATCGAGAATCATGGAGCGTTCGTGTCGCTCCGGAACCGAAAGTCGTCGGTTCGAAACGAGAACGTTAGATCCATATTCCTGATCGTTGAGGCACTCTAAAACTATTAGGCTGTTTTGCTCTCTGATGCCCGTGGACCGAGAGAACGTAGAATAACGGAGCGATCGTGTCGCTCCGGAGCCCGAGCGAAAAAATTCTAAGTCCCCGTTCGTGTCGCTCCGGAGCCCGAGCGAAAAAATTCTAAGTCCCCGTTCGTGTCGCTCCGGAACCGAATGTCGACGGAACGAAATGACAACGGTAGATCCTTATTCCTGGTGCTCGTGGCTCTCTAAAACCATACACTTGTTCTCCTCTGTCTCTTACCTGTGTCGAGATAATCGAGAATCAGGGAGCGTTCGTGTCGCTCCGGAACCGAAAGTCGTCGGTTCGAAACGAGAACGTTAGATCCATATTCCTGATCGTTGAGGCACTCTAAAACTATTAGGCTGTTTTGCTCTCTGATGCCCGTGGACCGAGAGAACGTAGAATAACGGAGCGATCGTGTCGCTCCGGAGCCCGAGCGAAAAAATTCTAAGTCCCCGTTCGTGTCGCTCCGGAGCCCGAGCGAAAAAATTCTAAGTCCCCGTTCGTGTCGCTCCGGAACCGAATGTCGACGGAACGAAATGACAACGGTAGATCCTTATTCCTGGTGCTCGTGGCTCTCTAAAACCATACACTTGTTCTCCTCTGTCTCTTACCTGTGTCGAGATAATCGAGAATCATGGAGCGTTCGTGTCGCTCCGGAACCGAAAGTCGTCGGTTCGAAACGAGAACGTTAGATCCATATTCCTGATCGTTGAGGCACTCTAAAACTATTAGGCTGTTTTGCTCTCTGATGCCCGTGGACCGAGAGAACGTAGAATAACGGAGCGATCGTGTCGCTCCGGAGCCCGAGCGAAAAAATTCTAAGTCCCCGTTCGTGTCGCTCCGGAGCCCGAGCGAAAAAATTCTAAGTCCCCGTTCGTGTCGCTCCGGAGCCCGAGCGAAAAAATTCTAAGTCCCCGTTCGTGTCGCTCCGGAACCGAATGTCGACGGAACGAAATGACAACGGTAGATCCTTATTCCTGGTGCTCGTGGCTCTCTAAAACCATACACTTGTTCTCCTCTGTCTCTTACCTGTGTCGAGATAATCGAGAATCAGGGAGCGTTCGTGTCGCTCCGGAACGGAAAGTCGTCGGTTCGAAACGAGAACGTTAGATCCATATTCCTGATCGTTGAGGCACTCTAAAACTATTAGGCTGTTTTGCTCTCTGATGCCCGTGGACCGAGAGAACGTAGAATAACGGAGCGATCGTGTCGCTCCGGAGCCCGAGCGAAAAAATTCTAAGTCCCCGTTCGTGTCGCTCCGGAGCCCGAGCGAAAAAATTCTAAGTCCCCGTTCGTGTCGCTCCGGAACCGAATGTCGACGGAACGAAATGACAACGGTAGATCCTTATTCCTGGTGCTCGTGGCTCTCTAAAACCATACACTTGTTCTCCTCTGTCTCTTACCTGTGTCGAGATAATCGAGAATCATGGAGCGTTCGTGTCGCTCCGGAACCGAAAGTCGTCGGTTCGAAACGAGAACGTTAGATCCATATTCCTGATCGTTGAGGCACTCTAAAACTATTAGGCTGTTTTGCTCTCTGATGCCCGTGGACCGAGAGAACGTAGAATAACGGAGCGATCGTGTCGCTCCGGAGCCCGAGCGAAAAAATTCTAAGTCCCCGTTCGTGTCGCTCCGGAGCCCGAGCGAAAAAATTCTAAGTCCCCGTTCGTGTCGCTCCGGAACCGAATGTCGACGGAACGAAAGGACAACGGTAGATCCTTATTCCTGGTGCTCGTGGCTCTCTAAAACCATACACTTGTTCTCCTCTGTCTCTTACCTGTGTCGAGATAATCGAGAATCATGGAGCGTTCGTGTCGCTCCGGAACCGAAAGTCGTCGGTTCGAAACGAGAACGTTAGATCCATATTCCTGATCGTTGAGGCACTCTAAAACTATTAGGCTGTTTTGCTCTCTGATGCCCGTGGACCGAGAGAACGTAGAATAACGGAGCGATCGTGTCGCTCCGGAGCCCGAGCGAAAAAATTCTAAGTCCCCGTTCGTGTCGCTCCGGAGCCCGAGCGAAAAAATTCTAAGTCCCCGTTCGTGTCGCTCCGGAACCGAATGTCGACGGAACGAAATGACAACGGTAGATCCTTATTCCTGGTGCTCGTGGCTCTCTAAAACCATACACTTGTTCTCCTCTGTCTCTTACCTGTGTCGAGATAATCGAGAATCATGGAGCGTTCGTGTCGCTCCGGAACCGAAAGTCGTCGGTTCGAAACGAGAACGTTAGATCCATATTCCTGATCGTTGAGGCACTCTAAAACTATTAGGCTGTTTTGCTCTCTGATGCCCGTGGACCGAGAGAACGTAGAATAACGGAGCGATCGTGTCGCTCCGGAGCCCGAGCGAAAAAATTCTAAGTCCCCGTTCGTGTCGCTCCGGAGCCCGAGCGAAAAAATTCTAAGTCCCCGTTCGTGTCGCTCCGGAACCGAATGTCGACGGAACGAAATGACAACGGTAGATCCTTATTCCTGGTGCTCGTGGCTCTCTAAAACCATACACTTGTTCTCCTCTGTCTCTTACCTGTGTCGAGATAATCGAGAATCATGGAGCGTTCGTGTCGCTCCGGAACCGAAAGTCGTCGGTTCGAAACGAGAACGTTAGATCCATATTCCTGATCGTTGAGGCACTCTAAAACTATTAGGCTGTTTTGCTCTCTGATGCCCGTGGACCGAGAGAACGTAGAATAACGGAGCGATCGTGTCGCTCCGGAGCCCGAGCGATAAAATTCTAAGTCCCCGTTCGTGTCGCTCCGGAGCCCGAGCGAAAAAATTCTAAGTCCCCGTTCGTGTCGCTCCGGAACCGAATGTCGACGGAACGAAATGACAACGGTAGATCCTTATTCCTGGTGCTCGTGGCTCTCTAAAACCATACACTTGTTCTCCTCTGTCTCTTACCTGTGTCGAGATAATCGAGAATCATGGAGCGTTCGTGTCGCTCCGGAACCGAAAGTCGTCGGTTCGAAACGAGAACGTTAGATCCATATTCCTGATCGTTGAGGCACTCTAAAACTATTAGGCTGTTTTGCTCTCTGATGCCCGTGGACCGAGAGAACGTAGAATAACGGAGCGATCGTGTCGCTCCGGAGCCCGAGCGAAAAAATTCTAAGTCCCCGTTCGTGTCGCTCCGGAGCCCGAGCGAAAAAATTCTAAGTCCCCGTTCGTGTCGCTCCGGAACCGAATGTCGACGGAACGAAATGACAACGGTAGATCCTTATTCCTGGTGCTCGTGGCTCTCTAAAACCATACACTTGTTCTCCTCTGTCTCTTACCTGTGTCGAGATAATCGAGAATCATGGAGCGTTCGTGTCGCTCCGGAACCGAAAGTCGTCGGTTCGAAACGAGAACGTTAGATCCATATTCCTGATCGTTGAGGCACTCTAAAACTATTAGGCTGTTTTGCTCTCTGATGCCCGTGGACCGAGAGAACGTAGAATAACGGAGCGATCGTGTCGCTCCGGAGCCCGAGCGAAAAAATTCTAAGTCCCCGTTCGTGTCGCTCCGGAGCCCGAGCGAAAAAATTCTAAGTCCCCGTTCGTGTCGCTCCGGAACCGAATGTCGACGGAACGAAATGACAACGGTAGATCCTTATTCCTGGTGCTCGTGGCTCTCTAAAACCATACACTTGTTCTCCTCTGTCTCTTACCTGTGTCGAGATAATCGAGAATCATGGAGCGTTCGTGTCGCTCCGGAACCGAAAGTCGTCGGTTCGAAACGAGAACGTTAGATCCATATTCCTGATCGTTGAGGCACTCTAAAACTATTAGGCTGTTTTGCTCTCTGATGCCCGTGGACCGAGAGAACGTAGAATAACGGAGCGATCGTGTCGCTCCGGAGCCCGAGCGAAAAAATTCTAAGTCCCCGTTCGTGTCGCTCCGGAGCCCGAGCGAAAAAATTCTAAGTCCCCGTTCGTGTCGCTCCGGAACCGAATGTCGACGGAACGAAAGGACAACGGTAGATCCTTATTCCTGGTGCTCGTGGCTCTCTAAAACCATACACTTGCTCTCCTCTGTCTCTTACCTGTGTCGAGATAATCGAGAATCATGGAGCGTTCGTGTCGCTCCGGAACCGAAAGTCGTCGGTTCGAAACGAGAACGTTAGATCCATATTCCTGATCGTTGAGGCACTCTAAAACTATTAGGCTGTTTTGCTCTCTGATGCCCGTGGACCGAGAGAACGTAGAATAACGGAGCGATCGTGTCGCTCCGGAGCCCGAGCGAAAAAATTCTAAGTCCCCGTTCGTGTCGCTCCGGAGCCCGAGCGAAAAAATTCTAAGTCCCCGTTCGTGTCGCTCCGGAACCGAATGTCGACGGAACGAAATGACAACGGTAGATCCTTATTCCTGGTGCTCGTGGCTCTCTAAAACCATACACTTGTTCTCCTCTGTCTCTTACCTGTGTCGAGATAATCGAGAATCATGGAGCGTTCGTGTCGCTCCGGAACCGAAAGTCGTCGGTTCGAAACGAGAACGTTAGATCCATATTCCTGATCGTTGAGGCACTCTAAAACTATTAGGCTGTTTTGCTCTCTGATGCCCGTGGACCGAGAGAACGTAGAATAACGGAGCGATCGTGTCGCTCCGGAGCCCGAGCGATAAAATTCTAAGTCCCCGTTCGTGTCGCTCCGGAGCCCGAGCGAAAAAATTCTAAGTCCCCGTTCGTGTCGCTCCGGAACCGAATGTCGACGGAACGAAATGACAACGGTAGATCCTTATTCCTGGTGCTCGTGGCTCTCTAAAACCATACACTTGTTCTCCTCTGTCTCTTACCTGTGTCGAGATAATCGAGAATCACGGAGCGTTCGTGTCGCTCCGGAACCGAAAGTCGTCGGTTCGAAACGAGAACGTTAGATCCATATTCCTGATCGTTGAGGCACTCTAAAACTATTAGGCTGTTTTGCTCTCTGATGCCCGTGGACCGAGAGAACGTAGAATAACGGAGCGATCGTGTCGCTCCGGAGCCCGAGCGAAAAAATTCTAAGTCCCCGTTCGTGTCGCTCCGGAGCCCGAGCGAAAAAATTCTAAGTCCCCGTTCGTGTCGCTCCGGAACCGAATGTCGACGGAACGAAATGACAACGGTAGATCCTTATTCCTGGTGCTCGTGGCTCTCTAAAACCATACACTTGTTCTCCTCTGTCTCTTACCTGTGTCGAGATAATCGAGAATCATGGAGCGTTCGTGTCGCTCCGGAACCGAAAGTCGTCGGTTCGAAACGAGAACGTTAGATCCATATTCCTGATCGTTGAGGCACTCTAAAACTATTAGGCTGTTTTGCTCTCTGATGCCCGTGGACCGAGAGAACGTAGAATAACGGAGCGATCGTGTCGCTCCGGAGCCCGAGCGAAAAAATTCTAAGTCCCCGTTCGTGTCGCTCCGGAGCCCGAGCGAAAAAATTCTAAGTCCCCGTTCGTGTCGCTCCGGAACCGAATGTCGACGGAACGAAAGGACAACGGTAGATCCTTATTCCTGGTGCTCGTGGCTCTCTAAAACCATACACTTGTTCTCCTCTGTCTCTTACCTGTGTCGAGATAATCGAGAATCATGGAGCGTTCGTGTCGCTCCGGAACCGAAAGTCGTCGGTTCGAAACGAGAACGTTAGATCCATATTCCTGATCGTTGAGGCACTCTAAAACTATTAGGCTGTTTTGCTCTCTGATGCCCGTGGACCGAGAGAACGTAGAATAACGGAGCGATCGTGTCGCTCCGGAGCCCGAGCGATAAAATTCTAAGTCCCCGTTCGTGTCGCTCCGGAGCCCGAGCGAAAAAATTCTAAGTCCCCGTTCGTGTCGCTCCGGAACCGAATGTCGACGGAACGAAATGACAACGGTAGATCCTTATTCCTGGTGCTCGTGGCTCTCTAAAACCATACACTTGTTCTCCTCTGTCTCTTACCTGTGTCGAGATAATCGAGAATCACGGAGCGTTCGTGTCGCTCCGGAACCGAAAGTCGTCGGTTCGAAACGAGAACGTTAGATCCATATTCCTGATCGTTGAGGCACTCTAAAACTATTAGGCTGTTTTGCTCTCTGATGCCCGTGGACCGAGAGAACGTAGAATAACGGAGCGATCGTGTCGCTCCGGAGCCCGAGCGAAAAAATTCTAAGTCCCCGTTCGTGTCGCTCCGGAGCCCGAGCGAAAAAATTCTAAGTCCCCGTTCGTGTCGCTCCGGAACCGAATGTCGACGGAACGAAATGACAACGGTAGATCCTTATTCCTGGTGCTCGTGGCTCTCTAAAACCATACACTTGTTCTCCTCTGTCTCTTACCTGTGTCGAGATAATCGAGAATCATGGAGCGTTCGTGTCGCTCCGGAACCGAAAGTCGTCGGTTCGAAACGAGAACGTTAGATCCATATTCCTGATCGTTGAGGCACTCTAAAACTATTAGGCTGTTTTGCTCTCTGATGCCCGTGGACCGAGAGAACGTAGAATAACGGAGCGATCGTGTCGCTCCGGAGCCCGAGCGAAAAAATTCTAAGTCCCCGTTCGTGTCGCTCCGGAGCCCGAGCGAAAAAATTCTAAGTCCCCGTTCGTGTCGCTCCGGAACCGAATGTCGACGGAACGAAAGGACAACGGTAGATCCTTATTCCTGGTGCTCGTGGCTCTCTAAAACCATACACTTGTTCTCCTCTGTCTCTTACCTGTGTCGAGATAATCGAGAATCATGGAGCGTTCGTGTCGCTCCGGAACCGAAAGTCGTCGGTTCGAAACGAGAACGTTAGATCCATATTCCTGATCGTTGAGGCACTCTAAAACTATTAGGCTGTTTTGCTCTCTGATGCCCGTGGACCGAGAGGACGTAGAATAACGGAGCGATCGTGTCGCTCCGGAGCCCGAGCGAAAAAATTCTAAGACCCCGTTCGTGTCGCTCCGGAGCCCGAGCGAAAAAATTCTAAGTCCCCGTTCGTGTCGCTCCGGAACCGAATGTCGACGGAACGAAATGACAACGGTAGATCCTTATTCCTGGTGCTCGTGGCTCTCTAAAACCATACACTTGTTCTCCTCTGTCTCTTACCTGTGTCGAGATAATCGAGAATCATGGAGCGTTCGTGTCGCTCCGGAACCGAAAGTCGTCGGTTCGAAACGAGAACGTTAGATCCATATTCCTGATCGTTGAGGCACTCAAAAACTATTAGGCTGTTTTGCTCTCTGATGCCCGTGGACCGAGAGAACGTAGAATAACGGAGCGATCGTGTCGCTCCGGAGCCCGAGCGAAAAAATTCTAAGTCCCCGTTCGTGTCGCTCCGGAGCCCGAGCGAAAAAATTCTAAGTCCCCGTTCGTGTCGCTCCGGAACCGAATGTCGACGGAACGAAATGACAACGGTAGATCCTTATTCCTGGTGCTCGTGGCTCTCTAAAACCATACACTTGTTCTCCTCTGTCTCTTACCTGTGTCGAGATAATCGAGAATCATGGAGCGTTCGTGTCGCTCCGGAACCGAAAGTCGTCGGTTCGAAACGAGAACGTTAGATCCATATTCCTGATCGTTGAGGCACTCTAAAACTATTAGGCTGTTTTGCTCTCTGATGCCCGTGGACCGAGAGAACGTAGAATAACGGAGCGATCGTGTCGCTCCGGAGCCCGAGCGAAAAAATTCTAAGTCCCCGTTCGTGTCGCTCCGAAGCCCGAGCGAAAAAATTCTAAGTCCCCGTTCGTGTCGCTCCGGAACCGAATGTCGACGGAACGAAATGACAACGGTAGATCCTTATTCCTGGTGCTCGTGGCTCTCTAAAACCATACACTTGTTCTCCTCTGTCTCTTACCTGTGTCGAGATAATCGAGAATCATGGAGCGTTCGTGTCGCTCCGGAACCGAAAGTCGTCGGTTCGAAACGAGAACGTTAGATCCATATTCCTGATCGTTGAGGCACTCTAAAACTATTAGGCTGTTTTGCTCTCTGATGCCCGTGGACCGAGAGAACGTAGAATAACGGAGCGATCGTGTCGCTCCGGAGCCCGAGCGAAAAAATTCTAAGTCCCCGTTCGTGTCGCTCCGGAACCGAATGTCGACGGAACGAAAGGACAACGGTAGATCCTTATTCCTGGTGCTCGTGGCTCTCTAAAACCATACACTTGTTCTCCTCTGTCTCTTACCTGTGTCGAGATAATCGAGAATCATGGAGCGTTCGTGTCGCTCCGGAACCGAAAGTCGTCGGTTCGAAACGAGAACGTTAGATCCATATTCCTGATCGTTGAGGCACTCTAAAACTATTAGGCTGTTTTGCTCTCTGATGCCCGTGGACCGAGAGAACGTAGAATAACGGAGCGATCGTGTCGCTCCGGAGCCCGAGCGAAAAAATTCTAAGTCCCCGTTCGTGTCGCTCCGGAGCCCGAGCGAAAAAATTCTAAGTCCCCGTTCGTGTCGCTCCGGAACCGAATGTCGACGGAACGAAATGACAACGGTAGATCCTTATTCCTGGTGCTCGTGGCTCTCTAAAACCATACACTTGTTCTCCTCTGTCTCTTACCTGTGTCGAGATAATCGAGAATCATGGAGCGTTCGTGTCGCTCCGGAACCGAAAGTCGTCGGTTCGAAACGAGAACGTTAGATCCATATTCCTGATCGTTGAGGCACTCTAAAACTATTAGGCTGTTTTGCTCTCTGATGCCCGTGGACCGAGAGAACGTAGAATAACGGAGCGATCGTGTCGCTCCGGAGCCCGAGCGAAAAAATTCTAAGTCCCCGTTCGTGTCGCTCCGGAGCCCGAGCGAAAAAATTCTAAGTCCCCGTTCGTGTCGCTCCGGAACCGAATGTCGACGGAACGAAATGACAACGGTAGATCCTTATTCCTGGTGATCGTAGCTCTCTAAAACCATACACTTGTTCTCCTCTGTCTCTTACCTGTGTCGAGATAATCGAGAATCATGGAGCGTTCGTGTCGCTCCGGAACCGAAAGTCGTCGGTTCGAAACGAGAACGTTAGATCCATATTCCTGATCGTTGAGGCACTCTAAAACTATTAGGCTGTTTTGCTCTCTGATGCCCGTGGACCGAGAGAACGTAGAATAACGGAGCGATCGTGTCGCTCCGGAGCCCGAGCGAAAAAATTCTAAGTCCCCGTTCGTGTCGCTCCGGAGCCCGAGCGAAAAAATTCTAAGTCCCCGTTCGTGTCGCTCCGGAACCGAATGTCGACGGAACGAAAGGACAACGGTAGATCCTTATTCCTGGTGCTCGTGGCTCTCTAAAACCATACACTTGTTCTCCTCTGTCTCTTACCTGTGTCGAGATAATCGAGAATCATGGAGCGTTCGTGTCGCTCCGGAACCGAAAGTCGTCGGTTCGAAACGAGAACGTTAGATCCATATTCCTGATCGTTGAGGCACTCTAAAACTATTAGGCTGTTTTGCTCTCTGATGCCCGTGGACCGAGAGAACGTAGAATAACGGAGCGATCGTGTCGCTCCGGAGCCCGAGCGAAAAAATTCTAAGTCCCCGTTCGTGTCGCTCCGGAGCCCGAGCGAAAAAATTCTAAGTCCCCGTTCGTGTCGCTCCGGAACCGAATGTCGACGGAACGAAATGACAACGGTAGATCCTTATTCCTGGTGCTCGTGGCTCTCTAAAACCATACACTTGTTCTCCTCTGTCTCTTACCTGTGTCGAGATAATCGAGAATCATGGAGCGTTCGTGTCGCTCCGGAACCGAAAGTCGTCGGTTCGAAACGAGAACGTTAGATCCATATTCCTGATCGTTGAGGCACTCTAAAACTATTAGGCTGTTTTGCTCTCTGATGCCCGTGGACCGAGAGAACGTAGAATAACGGAGCGATCGTGTCGCTCCGGAGCCCGAGCGAAAAAATTCTAAGTCCCCGTTCGTGTCGCTCCGGAGCCCGAGCGAAAAAATTCTAAGTCCCCGTTCGTGTCGCTCCGGAACCGAATGTCGACGGAACGAAATGACAACGGTAGATCCTTATTCCTGGTGCTCGTGGCTCTCTAAAACCATACACTTGTTCTCCTCTGTCTCTTACCTGTGTCGAGATAATCGAGAATCATGGAGCGTTCGTGTCGCTCCGGAACCGAAAGTCGTCGGTCCGAAACGAGAACGTTAGATCCATATTCCTGATCGTTGAGGCACTCTAAAACTATTAGGCTGTTTTGCTCTCTGATGCCCGTGGACCGAGAGAACGTAGAATAACGGAGCGATCGTGTCGCTCCGGAGCCCGAGCGAAAAAATTCTAAGTCCCCGTTCGTGTCGCTCCGGAGCCCGAGCGAAAAAATTCCAAGTCCCCGTTCGTGTCGCTCCGGAACCGAATGTCGACGGAACGAAATGACAACGGTAGATCCTTATACCTGGTGCTCGTGGCTCTCTAAAACCATACACTTGTTCTCCTCTGTCTCTTACCTGTGTCGAGATAATCGAGAATCATGGAGCGTTCGTGTCGCTCCGGAACCGAAAGTCGTCGGTTCGAAACGAGAACGTTAGATCCATATTCCTGATCGTTGAGGCACTCTAAAACTATTAGGCTGTTTTGCTCTCTGATGCCCGTGGACCGAGAGAACGTAGAATAACGGAGCGATCGTGTCGCTCCGGAGCCCGAGCGAAAAAATTCTAAGTCCCCGTTCGTGTCGCTCCGGAGCCCGAGCGAAAAAATTCTAAGTCCCCGTTCGTGTCGCTCCGGAACCGAATGTCGACGGAACGAAATGACAACGGTAGATCCTTATTCCTGGTGCTCGTGGCTCTCTAAAACCATACACTTGTTCTCCTCTGTCTCTTACCTGTGTCGAGATAATCGAGAATCATGGAGCGTTCGTGTCGCTCCGGAACCGAAAGTCGTCGGTTCGAAACGAGAACGTTAGATCCATATTCCTGATCGTTGAGGCACTCTAAAACTATTAGGCTGTTTTGCTCTCTGATGCCCGTGGACCGAGAGAACGTAGAATAACGGAGCGATCGTGTCGCTCCGGAGCCCGAGCGAAAAAATTCTAAGTCCCCGTTCGTGTCGCTCCGAAGCCCGAGCGAAAAAATTCTAAGTCCCCGTTCGTGTCGCTCCGGAACCGAATGTCAACGGAACGAAATGACAACGGTAGATCCTTATTCCTGGTGCTCGTGGCTCTCTAAAACCATACACTTGTTCTCCTCTGTCTCTTACCTGTGTCGAGATAATCGAGAATCATGGAGCGTTCGTGTCGCTCCGGAACCGAAAGTCGTCGGTTCGAAACGAGAACGTTAGATCCATATTCCTGATCGTTGAGGCACTCTAAAACTATTAGGCTGTTTTGCTCTCTGATGCCCGTGGACCGAGAGAACGTAGAATAACGGAGCGATCGTGTCGCTCCGGAGCCCGAGCGAAAAAATTCTAAGTCCCCGTTCGTGTCGCTCCGGAGCCCGAGCGAAAAAATTCTAAGTCCCCGTTCGTGTCGCTCCGGAACCGAATGTCGACGGAACGAAAGGACAACGGTAGATCCTTATTCCTGGTGCTCGTGGCTCTCTAAAACCATACACTTGTTCTCCTCTGTCTCTTACCTGTGTCGAGATAATCGAGAATCATGGAGCGTTCGTGTCGCTCCGGAACCGAAAGTCGTCGGTTCGAAACGAGAACGTTAGATCCATATTCCTGATCGTTGAGGCACTCTAAACTATTAGGCTGTTTTGCTCTCTGATGCCCGTGGACGAGAGAACGTAGAATAACGGAGCGATCGTGTCGCTCCGGAGCCCGAGCGAAAAAATTCTAAGTCCCCGTTCGTGTCGCTCCGGAGCCCGAGCGAAAAAATTCTAAGTCCCCGTTCGTGTCGCTCCGGAACCGAATGTCGACGGAACGAAAGGACAACGGTAGATCCTTATTCCTGGTGCTCGTGGCTCTCTAAAACCATACACTTGTTCTCCTCTGTCTCTTACCTGTGTCGAGATAATCGAGAATCATGGAGCGTTCGTGTCGCTCCGGAACCGAAAGTCGTCGGTTCGAAACGAGAACGTTAGATCCATATTCCTGATCGTTGAGGCACTCTAAAACTATTAGGCTGTTTTGCTCTCTGATGCCCGTGGACCGAGAGAACGTAGAATAACGGAGCGATCGTGTCGCTCCGGAGCCCGAGCGAAAAAATTCTAAGTCCCCGTTCGTGTCGCTCCGGAGCCCGAGCGAAAAAATTCTAAGTCCCCGTTCGTGTCGCTCCGGAACCGAATGTCGACGGAACGAAAGGACAACGGTAGATCCTTATTCCTGGTGCTCGTGGCTCTCTAAAACCATACACTTGTTCTCCTCTGTCTCTTACCTGTGTCGAGATAATCGAGAATCATGGAGCGTTCGTGTCGCTCCGGAACCGAAAGTCGTCGGTTCGAAACGAGAACGTTAGATCCATATTCCTGATCGTTGAGGCACTCTAAAACTATTAGGCTGTTTTGCTCTCTGATGCCGTGGACCGAGAGAACGTAGAATAACGGAGCGATCGTGTCGCTCCGGAGCCCGAGCGAAAAAATTCTAAGTCCCCGTTCGTGTCGCTCCGGAGCCCGAGCGAAAAAATTCTAAGTCCCGTTCGTGTCGCTCCGGAACCGAATGTCGACGGAACGAAAGGACAACGGTAGATCCTTATTCCTGGTGCTCGTGGCTCTCTAAAACCATACACTTGTTCTCCTCTGTCTCTTACCTGTGTCGAGATAATCGAGAATCATGGAGCGTTCGTGTCGCTCCGGAACCGAAAGTCGTCGGTTCGAAACGAGAACGTTAGATCCATATTCCTGATCGTTGAGGCACTCTAAAACTATTAGGCTGTTTTGCTCTCTGATGCCCGTGGACCGAGAGAACGTAGAATAACGGAGCGATCGTGTCGCTCCGGAGCCCGAGCGAAAAAATTCTAAGTCCCCGTTCGTGTCGCTCCGAAGCCCGAGCGAAAAAATTCTAAGTCCCCGTTCGTGTCGCTCCGGAACCGAATGTCGACGGAACGAAATGACAACGGTAGATCCTTATTCCTGGTGCTCGTGGCTCTCTAAAACCATACACTTGTTCTCCTCTGTCTCTTACCTGTGTCGAGATAATCGAGAATCATGGAGCGTTCGTGTCGCTCCGGAACCGAAAGTCGTCGGTTCGAAACGAGAACGTTAGATCCATATTCCTGATCGTTGAGGCACTCTAAAACTATTAGGCTGTTTTGCTCTCTGATGCCGCCCGTGGACCGAGAGAACGTAGAATAACGGAGCGATCGTGTCGCTCCGGAGCCCGAGCGAAAAAATTCTAAGTCCCCGTTCGTGTCGCTCCGGAGCCCGAGCGAAAAAATTCTAAGTCCCCGTTCGTGTCGCTCCGGAACCGAATGTCGACGGAACGAAAGGACAACGGTAGATCCTTATTCCTGGTGCTCGTGGCTCTCTAAAACCATACACTTGTTCTCCTCTGTCTCTTACCTGTGTCGAGATAATCGAGAATCATGGAGCGTTCGTGTCGCTCCGGAACCGAAAGTCGTCGGTTCGAAACGAGAACGTTAGATCCATATTCCTGATCGTTGAGGCACTCTAAAACTATTAGGCTGTTTTGCTCTCTGATGCCCGTGGACCGAGAGAACGTAGAATAACGGAGCGATCGTGTCGCTCCGGAGCCCGAGCGAAAAAATTCTAAGTCCCCGTTCGTGTCGCTCCGGAGCCCGAGCGAAAAAATTCTAAGTCCCCGTTCGTGTCGCTCCGGAACCGAATGTCGACGGAACGAAATGACAACGGTAGATCCTTATTCCTGGTGCTCGTGGCTCTCTAAAACCATACACTTGTTCTCCTCTGTCTCTTACCTGTGTCGAGATAATCGAGAATCATGGAGCGTTCGTGTCGCTCCGGAACCGAAAGTCGTCGGTTCGAAACGAGAACGTTAGATCCATATTCCTGATCGTTGAGGCACTCTAAAACTATTAGGCTGTTTTGCTCTCTGATGCCCGTGGACCGAGAGAACGTAGAATAACGGAGCGATCGTGTCGCTCCGGAGCCCGAGCGAAAAAATTCTAAGTCCCCGTTCGTGTCGCTCCGGAGCCCGAGCGAAAAAATTCTAAGTCCCCGTTCGTGTCGCTCCGGAACCGAATGTCGACGGAACGAAAGGACAACGGTAGATCCTTATTCCTGGTTCTCGTGGCTCTCTAAAACCATACACTTGTTCTCCTCTGTCTCTTACCTGTGTCGAGATAATCGAGAATCATGGAGCGTTCGTGTCGCTCCGGAACCGAAAGTCGTCGGTTCGAAACGAGAACGTTAGATCCATATTCCTGATCGTTGAGGCACTCTAAAACTATTAGGCTGTTTTGCTCTCTGATGCCCGTGGACCGAGAGAACGTAGAATAACGGAGCGATCGTGTCGCTCCGGAGCCCGAGCGAAAAAATTCTAAGTCCCCGTTCGTGTCGCTCCGGAGCCCGAGCGAAAAAATTCTAAGTCCCCGTTCGTGTCGCTCCGGAACCGAATGTCGACGGAACGAAATGACAACGGTAGATCCTTATTCCTGGTGCTCGTGGCTCTCTAAAACCATACACTTGTTCTCCTCTGTCTCTTACCTGTGTCGAGATAATCGAGAATCATGGAGCGTTCGTGTCGCTCCGGAACCGAAAGTCGTCGGTTCGAAACGAGAACGTTAGATCCATATTCCTGATCGTTGAGGCACTCTAAAACTATTAGGCTGTTTTGCTCTCTGATGCCCGTGGACCGAGAGAACGTAGAATAACGGAGCGATCGTGTCGCTCCGGAGCCCGAGCGAAAAAATTCTAAGTCCCCGTTCGTGTCGCTCCGGAGCCCGAGCGAAAAAATTCTAAGTCCCCGTTCGTGTCGCTCCGGAACCGAATGTCGACGGAACGAAATGACAACGGTAGATCCTTATTCCTGGTGCTCGTGGCTCTCTAAAACCATACACTTGTTCTCCTCTGTCTCTTACCTGTGTCGAGATAATCGAGAATCATGGAGCGTTCGTGTCGCTCCGGAACCGAAAGTCGTCGGTTCGAAACGAGAACGTTAGATCCATATTCCTGATCGTTGAGGCACTCTAAAACTATTAGGCTGTTTTGCTCTCTGATGCCCGTGGACCGAGAGAACGTAGAATAACGGAGCGATCGTGTCGCTCCGGAGCCCGAGCGAAAAAATTCTAAGTCCCCGTTCGTGTCGCTCCGGAGCCCGAGCGAAAAAATTCTAAGTCCCCGTTCGTGTCGCTCCGGAACCGAATGTCGACGGAACGAAAGGACAACGGTAGATCCTTATTCCTGGTTCTCGTGGCTCTCTAAAACCATACACTTGTTCTCCTCTGTCTCTTACCTGTGTCGAGATAATCGAGAATCATGGAGCGTTCGTGTCGCTCCGGAACCGAAAGTCGTCGGTTCGAAACGAGAACGTTAGATCCATATTCCTGATCGTTGAGGCACTCTAAAACTATTAGGCTGTTTTGCTCTCTGATGCCCGTGGACCGAGAGAACGTAGAATAACGGAGCGATCGTGTCGCTCCGGAGCCCGAGCGAAAAAATTCTAAGTCCCCGTTCGTGTCGCTCCGGAGCCCGAGCGAAAAAATTCTAAGTCCCCGTTCGTGTCGCTCCGGAACCGAATGTCGACGGAACGAAATGACAACGGTAGATCCTTATTCCTGGTGCTCGTGGCTCTCTAAAACCATACACTTGTTCTCCTCTGTCTCTTACCTGTGTCGAGATAATCGAGAATCATGGAGCGTTCGTGTCGCTCCGGAACCGAAAGTCGTCGGTTCGAAACGAGAACGTTAGATCCATATTCCTGATCGTTGAGGCACTCTAAAACTATTAGGCTGTTTTGCTCTCTGATGCCCGTGGACCGAGAGAACGTAGAATAACGGAGCGATCGTGTCGCTCCGGAGCCCGAGCGAAAAAATTCTAAGTCCCCGTTCGTGTCGCTCCGGAGCCCGAGCGAAAAAATTCTAAGTCCCCGTTCGTGTCGCTCCGGAACCGAATGTCGACGGAACGAAAGGACAACGGTAGATCCTTATTCCTGGTGCTCGTGGCTCTCTAAAACCATACACTTGTTCTCCTCTGTCTCTTACCTGTGTCGAGATAATCGAGAATCATGGAGCGTTCGTGTCGCTCCGGAACCGAAAGTCGTCGGTTCGAAACGAGAACGTCAGATCCATATTCCTGATCGTTGAGGCACTCTAAAACTATTAGGCTGTTTTGCTCTCTGATGCCCGTGGACCGAGAGAACGTAGAATAACGGAGCGATCGTGTCGCTCCGGAGCCCGAGCGAAAAAATTCTAAGTCCCCGTTCGTGTCGCTCCGGAGCCCGAGCGAAAAAATTCTAAGTCCCCGTTCGTGTCGCTCCGGAACCGAATGTCGACGGAACGAAAGGACAACGGTAGATCCTTATTCCTGGTGCTCGTGGCTCTCTAAAACCATACACTTGTTCTCCTCTGTCTCTTACCTGTGTCGAGATAATCGAGAATCATGGAGCGTTCGTGTCGCTCCGGAACCGAAAGTCGTCGGTTCGAAACGAGAACGTTAGATCCATATTCCTGATCGTTGAGGCACTCTAAAACTATTAGGCTGTTTTGCTCTCTGATGCCCGTGGACCGAGAGAACGTAGAATAACGGAGCGATCGTGTCGCTCCGGAGCCCGAGCGAAAAAATTCTAAGTCCCCGTTCGTGTCGCTCCGGAACCGAATGTCGACGGAACGAAATGACAACGGTAGATCCTTATTCCTGGTGCTCGTGGCTCTCTAAAACCATACACTTGTTCTCCTCTGTCTCTTACCTGTGTCGAGATAATCGAGAATCATGGAGCGTTCGTGTCGCTCCGGAACCGAAAGTCGTCGGTTCGAAACGAGAACGTTAGATCCATATTCCTGATCGTTGAGGCACTCTAAAACTATTAGGCTGTTTTGCTCTCTGATGCCCGTGGACCGAGAGAACGTAGAATAACGGAGCGATCGTGTCGCTCCGGAGCCCGAGCGAAAAAATTCTAAGTCCCCGTTCGTGTCGCTCCGGAGCCCGAGCGAAAAAATTCTAAGTCCCCGTTCGTGTCGCTCCGGAACCGAATGTCGACGGAACGAAAGGACAACGGTAGATCCTTATTCCTGGTGCTCGTGGCTCTCTAAAACCATACACTTGTTCTCCTCTGTCTCTTACCTGTGTCGAGATAATCGAGAATCATGGAGCGTTCGTGTCGCTCCGGAACCGAAAGTCGTCGGTTCGAAACGAGAACGTCAGATCCATATTCCTGATCGTTGAGGCACTCTAAAACTATTAGGCTGTTTTGCTCTCTGATGCCCGTGGACCGAGAGAACGTAGAATAACGGAGCGATCGTGTCGCTCCGGAGCCCGAGCGAAAAAATTCTAAGTCCCCGTTCGTGTCGCTCCGGAGCCCGAGCGAAAAAATTCTAAGTCCCCGTTCGTGTCGCTCCGGAACCGAATGTCGACGGAACGAAATGACAACGGTAGATCCTTATTCCTGGTGCTCGTGGCTCTCTAAAACCATACACTTGTTCTCCTCTGTCTCTTACCTGTGTCGAGATAATCGAGAATCATGGAGCGTTCGTGTCGCTCCGGAACCGAAAGTCGTCGGTTCGAAACGAGAACGTTAGATCCATATTCCTGATCGTTGAGGCACTCTAAAACTATTAGGCTGTTTTGCTCTCTGATGCCCGTGGACCGAGAGAACGTAGAATAACGGAGCGATCGTGTCGCTCCGGAGCCCGAGCGAAAAAATTCTAAGTCCCCGTTCGTGTCGCTCCGGAACCGAATGTCGACGGAACGAAATGACAACGGTAGATCCTTATTCCTGGTGCTCGTGGCTCTCTAAAACCATACACTTGTTCTCCTCTGTCTCTTACCTGTGTCGAGATAATCGAGAATCATGGAGCGTTCGTGTCGCTCCGGAACCGAAAGTCGTCGGTTCGAAACGAGAACGTTAGATCCATATTCCTGATCGTTGAGGCACTCTAAAACTATTAGGCTGTTTTGCTCTCTGATGCCCGTGGACCGAGAGAACGTAGAATAACGGAGCGATCGTGTCGCTCCGGAGCCCGAGCGAAAAAATTCTAAGTCCCCGTTCGTGTCGCTCCGGAGCCCGAGCGAAAAAATTCTAAGTCCCCGTTCGTGTCGCTCCGGAACCGAATGTCGACGGAACGAAATGACAACGGTAGATCCTTATTCCTGGTGCTCGTGGCTCTCTAAAACCATACACTTGTTCTCCTCTGTCTCTTACCTGTGTCGAGATAATCGAGAATCATGGAGCGTTCGTGTCGCTCCGGAACCGAAAGTCGTCGGTTCGAAACGAGAACGTTAGATCCATATTCCTGATCGTTGAGGCACTCTAAAACTATTAGGCTGTTTTGCTCTCTGATGCCCGTGGACCGAGAGAACGTAGAATAACGGAGCGATCGTGTCGCTCCGGAGCCCGAGCGAAAAAATTCTAAGTCCCCGTTCGTGTCGCTCCGGAGCCCGAGCGAAAAAATTCTAAGTCCCCGTTCGTGTCGCTCCGGAACCGAATGTCGACGGAACGAAATGACAACGGTAGATCCTTATTCCTGGTGCTCGTGGCTCTCTAAAACCATACACTTGTTCTCCTCTGTCTCTTACCTGTGTCGAGATAATCTAGAATCATGGAGCGTTCGTGTCGCTCCGGAACCGAAAGTCGTCGGTTCGAAACGAGAACGTTAGATCCATATTCCTGATCGTTGAGGCACTCTAAAACTATTAGGCTGTTTTGCTCTCTGATGCCCGTGGACCGAGAGAACGTAGAATAACGGAGCGATCGTGTCGCTCCGGAGCCCGAGCGAAAAAATTCTAAGTCCCCGTTCGTGTCGCTCCGGAGCCCGAGCGAAAAAATTCTAAGTCCCCGTTCGTGTCGCTCCGGAACCGAATGTCGACGGAACGAAAGGACAACGGTAGATCCTTATTCCTGGTGCTCGTGGCTCTCTAAAACCATACACTTGTTCTCCTCTGTCTCTTACCTGTGTCGAGATAATCGAGAATCATGGAGCGTTCGTGTCGCTCCGGAACCGAAAGTCGTCGGTTCGAAACGAGAACGTTAGATCCATATTCCTGATCGTTGAGGCACTCTAAAACTATTAGGCTGTTTTGCTCTCTGATGCCCGTGGACCGAGAGAACGTAGAATAACGGAGCGATCGTGTCGCTCCGGAGCCCGAGCGAAAAAATTCTAAGTCCCCGTTCGTGTCGCTCCGGAGCCCGAGCGAAAAAATTCTAAGTCCCCGTTCGTGTCGCTCCGGAACCGAATGTCGACGGAACGAAATGACAACGGTAGATCCTTATTCCTGGTGCTCGTGGCTCTCTAAAACCATACACTTGTTCTCCTCTGTCTCTTACCTGTGTCGAGATAATCGAGAATCATGGAGCGTTCGTGTCGCTCCGGAACCGAAAGTCGTCGGTTCGAAACGAGAACGTTAGATCCATATTCCTGATCGTTGAGGCACTCTAAAACTATTAGGCTGTTTTGCTCTCTGATGCCCGTGGACCGAGAGAACGTAGAATAACGGAGCGATCGTGTCGCTCCGGAGCCCGAGCGAAAAAATTCTAAGTCCCCGTTCGTGTCGCTCCGGAGCCCGAGCGAAAAAATTCTAAGTCCCCGTTCGTGTCGCTCCGGAACCGAATGTCGACGGAACGAAATGACAACGGTAGATCCTTATTCCTGGTGCTCGTGGCTCTCTAAAACCATACACTTGTTCTCCTCTGTCTCTTACCTGTGTCGAGATAATCGAGAATCATGGAGCGTTCGTGTCGCTCCGGAACCGAAAGTCGTCGGTTCGAAACGAGAACGTTAGATCCATATTCCTGATCGTTGAGGCACTCTAAAACTATTAGGCTGTTTTGCTCTCTGATGCCCGTGGACCGAGAGAACGTAGAATAACGGAGCGATCGTGTCGCTCCGGAGCCCGAGCGAAAAAATTCTAAGTCCCCGTTCGTGTCGCTCCGGAGCCCGAGCGAAAAAATTCTAAGTCCCCGTTCGTGTCGCTCCGGAACCGAATGTCGACGGAACGAAAGGACAACGGTAGATCCTTATTCCTGGTTCTCGTGGCTCTCTAAAACCATACACTTGTTCTCCTCTGTCTCTTACCTGTGTCGAGATAATCGAGAATCATGGAGCGTTCGTGTCGCTCCGGAACCGAAAGTCGTCGGTTCGAAACGAGAACGTTAGATCCATATTCCTGATCGTTGAGGCACTCTAAAACTATTAGGCTGTTTTGCTCTCTGATGCCCGTGGACCGAGAGAACGTAGAATAACGGAGCGATCGTGTCGCTCCGGAGCCCGAGCGAAAAAATTCTAAGTCCCCGTTCGTGTCGCTCCGGAGCCCGAGCGAAAAAATTCTAAGTCCCCGTTCGTGTCGCTCCGGAACCGAATGTCGACGGAACGAAATGACAACGGTAGATCCTTATTCCTGGTGCTCGTGGCTCTCTAAAACCATACACTTGTTCTCCTCTGTCTCTTACCTGTGTCGAGATAATCGAGAATCATGGAGCGTTCGTGTCGCTCCGGAACCGAAAGTCGTCGGTTCGAAACGAGAACGTTAGATCCATATTCCTGATCGTTGAGGCACTCTAAAACTATTAGGCTGTTTTGCTCTCTGATGCCCGTGGACCGAGAGAACGTAGAATAACGGAGCGATCGTGTCGCTCCGGAGCCCGAGCGAAAAAATTCTAAGTCCCCGTTCGTGTCGCTCCGGAGCCCGAGCGAAAAAATTCTAAGTCCCCGTTCGTGTCGCTCCGGAACCGAATGTCGACGGAACGAAATGACAACGGTAGATCCTTATTCCTGGTGCTCGTGGCTCTCTAAAACCATACACTTGTTCTCCTCTGTCTCTTACCTGTGTCGAGATAATCGAGAATCATGGAGCGTTCGTGTCGCTCCGGAACCGAAAGTCGTCGGTTCGAAACGAGAACGTTAGATCCATATTCCTGATCGTTGAGGCACTCTAAAACTATTAGGCTGTTTTGCTCTCTGATGCCCGTGGACCGAGAGAACGTAGAATAACGGAGCGATCGTGTCGCTCCGGAGCCCGAGCGAAAAAATTCTAAGTCCCCGTTCGTGTCGCTCCGGAGCCCGAGCGAAAAAATTCTAAGTCCCCGTTCGTGTCGCTCCGGAACCGAATGTCGACGGAACGAAAGGACAACGGTAGATCCTTATTCCTGGTGCTCGTGGCTCTCTAAAACCATACACTTGTTCTCCTCTGTCTCTTACCTGTGTCGAGATAATCGAGAATCATGGAGCGTTCGTGTCGCTCCGGAACCGAAAGTCGTCGGTTCGAAACGAGAACGTCAGATCCATATTCCTGATCGTTGAGGCACTCTAAAACTATTAGGCTGTTTTGCTCTCTGATGCCCGTGGACCGAGAGAACGTAGAATAACGGAGCGATCGTGTCGCTCCGGAGCCCGAGCGAAAAAATTCTAAGTCCCCGTTCGTGTCGCTCCGGAACCGAATGTCGACGGAACGAAATGACAACGGTAGATCCTTATTCCTGGTGCTCGTGGCTCTCTAAAACCATACACTTGTTCTCCTCTGTCTCTTACCTGTGTCGAGATAATCGAGAATCATGGAGCGTTCGTGTCGCTCCGGAACCGAAAGTCGTCGGTTCGAAACGAGAACGTTAGATCCATATTCCTGATCGTTGAGGCACTCTAAAACTATTAGGCTGTTTTGCTCTCTGATGCCCGTGGACCGAGAGAACGTAGAATAACGGAGCGATCGTGTCGCTCCGGAGCCCGAGCGAAAAAATTCTAAGTCCCCGTTCGTGTCGCTCCGGAGCCCGAGCGAAAAAATTCTAAGTCCCCGTTCGTGTCGCTCCGGAACCGAATGTCGACGGAACGAAATGACAACGGTAGATCCTTATTCCTGGTGCTCGTGGCTCTCTAAAACCATACACTTGTTCTCCTCTGTCTCTTACCTGTGTCGAGATAATCGAGAATCATGGAGCGTTCGTGTCGCTCCGGAACCGAAAGTCGTCGGTTCGAAACGAGAACGTTAGATCCATATTCCTGATCGTTGAGGCACTCTAAAACTATTAGGCTGTTTTGCTCTCTGATGCCCGTGGACCGAGAGAACGTAGAATAACGGAGCGATCGTGTCGCTCCGGAGCCCGAGCGAAAAAATTCTAAGTCCCCGTTCGTGTCGCTCCGGAGCCCGAGCGAAAAAATTCTAAGTCCCCGTTCGTGTCGCTCCGGAACCGAATGTCGACGGAACGAAAGGACAACGGTAGATCCTTATTCCTGGTGCTCGTGGCTCTCTAAAACCATACACTTGTTCTCCTCTGTCTCTTACCTGTGTCGAGATAATCGAGAATCATGGAGCGTTCGTGTCGCTCCGGAACCGAAAGTCGTCGGTTCGAAACGAGAACGTCAGATCCATATTCCTGATCGTTGAGGCACTCTAAAACTATTAGGCTGTTTTGCTCTCTGATGCCCGTGGACCGAGAGAACGTAGAATAACGGAGCGATCGTGTCGCTCCGGAGCCCGAGCGAAAAAATTCTAAGTTCCCGTTCGTGTCGCTCCGGAGCCCGAGCGAAAAAATTCTAAGTCCCCGTTCGTGTCGCTCCGGAACCGAATGTCGACGGAACGAAAGGACAACGGTAGATCCTTATTCCTGGTGCTCGTGGCTCTCTAAAACCATACACTTGTTCTCCTCTGTCTCTTACCTGTGTCGAGATAATCGAGAATCATGGAGCGTTCGTGTCGCTCCGGAACCGAAAGTCGTCGGTTCGAAACGAGAACGTCAGATCCATATTCCTGATCGTTGAGGCACTCTAAAACTATTAGGCTGTTTTGCTCTCTGATGCCCGTGGACCGAGAGAACGTAGAATAACGGAGCGATCGTGTCGCTCCGGAGCCCGAGCGAAAAAATTCTAAGTCCCCGTTCGTGTCGCTCCGGAACCGAATGTCGACGGAACGAAATGACAACGGTAGATCCTTATTCCTGGTGCTCGTGGCTCTCTAAAACCATACACTTGTTCTCCTCTGTCTCTTACCTGTGTCGAGATAATCGAGAATCATGGAGCGTTCGTGTCGCTCCGGAACCGAAAGTCGTCGGTTCGAAACGAGAACGTTAGATCCATATTCCTGATCGTTGAGGCACTCTAAAACTATTAGGCTGTTTTGCTCTCTGATGCCCGTGGACCGAGAGAACGTAGAATAACGGAGCGATCGTGTCGCTCCGGAGCCCGAGCGAAAAAATTCTAAGTCCCCGTTCGTGTCGCTCCGGAGCCCGAGCGAAAAAATTCTAAGTCCCCGTTCGTGTCGCTCCGGAACCGAATGTCGACGGAACGAAATGACAACGGTAGATCCTTATTCCTGGTGCTCGTGGCTCTCTAAAACCATACACTTGTTCTCCTCTGTCTCTTACCTGTGTCGAGATAATCGAGAATCATGGAGCGTTCGTGTCGCTCCGGAACCGAAAGTCGTCGGTTCGAAACGAGAACGTTAGATCCATATTCCTGATCGTTGAGGCACTCTAAAACTATTAGGCTGTTTTGCTCTCTGATGCCCGTGGACCGAGAGAACGTAGAATAACGGAGCGATCGTGTCGCTCCGGAGCCCGAGCGAAAAAATTCTAAGTCCCCGTTCGTGTCGCTCCGGAGCCCGAGCGAAAAAATTCTAAGTCCCCGTTCGTGTCGCTCCGGAACCGAATGTCGACGGAACGAAAGGACAACGGTAGATCCTTATTCCTGGTGCTCGTGGCTCTCTAAAACCATACACTTGTTCTCCTCTGTCTCTTACCTGTGTCGAGATAATCGAGAATCATGGAGCGTTCGTGTCGCTCCGGAACCGAAAGTCGTCGGTTCGAAACGAGAACGTCAGATCCATATTCCTGATCGTTGAGGCACTCTAAAACTATTAGGCTGTTTTGCTCTCTGATGCCCGTGGACCGAGAGAACGTAGAATAACGGAGCGATCGTGTCGCTCCGGAGCCCGAGCGAAAAAATTCTAAGTTCCCGTTCGTGTCGCTCCGGAGCCCGAGCGAAAAAATTCTAAGTCCCCGTTCGTGTCGCTCCGGAACCGAATGTCGACGGAACGAAAGGACAACGGTAGATCCTTATTCCTGGTGCTCGTGGCTCTCTAAAACCATACACTTGTTCTCCTCTGTCTCTTACCTGTGTCGAGATAATCGAGAATCATGGAGCGTTCGTGTCGCTCCGGAACCGAAAGTCGTCGGTTCGAAACGAGAACGTCAGATCCATATTCCTGATCGTTGAGGCACTCTAAAACTATTAGGCTGTTTTGCTCTCTGATGCCCGTGGACCGAGAGAACGTAGAATAACGGAGCGATCGTGTCGCTCCGGAGCCCGAGCGAAAAAATTCTAAGTCCCCGTTCGTGTCGCTCCGGAACCGAATGTCGACGGAACGAAATGACAACGGTAGATCCTTATTCCTGGTGCTCGTGGCTCTCTAAAACCATACACTTGTTCTCCTCTGTCTCTTACCTGTGTCGAGATAATCGAGAATCATGGAGCGTTCGTGTCGCTCCGGAACCGAAAGTCGTCGGTTCGAAACGAGAACGTTAGATCCATATTCCTGATCGTTGAGGCACTCTAAAACTATTAGGCTGTTTTGCTCTCTGATGCCCGTGGACCGAGAGAACGTAGAATAACGGAGCGATCGTGTCGCTCCGGAGCCCGAGCGAAAAAATTCTAAGTCCCCGTTCGTGTCGCTCCGGAGCCCGAGCGAAAAAATTCTAAGTCCCCGTTCGTGTCGCTCCGGAACCGAATGTCGACGGAACGAAATGACAACGGTAGATCCTTATTCCTGGTGCTCGTGGCTCTCTAAAACCATACACTTGTTCTCCTCTGTCTCTTACCTGTGTCGAGATAATCGAGAATCATGGAGCGTTCGTGTCGCTCCGGAACCGAAAGTCGTCGGTTCGAAACGAGAACGTTAGATCCATATTCCTGATCGTTGAGGCACTCTAAAACTATTAGGCTGTTTTGCTCTCTGATGCCCGTGGACCGAGAGAACGTAGAATAACGGAGCGATCGTGTCGCTCCGGAGCCCGAGCGAAAAAATTCTAAGTCCCCGTTCGTGTCGCTCCGGAGCCCGAGCGAAAAAATTCTAAGTCCCCGTTCGTGTCGCTCCGGAACCGAATGTCGACGGAACGAAATGACAACGGTAGATCCTTATTCCTGGTGCTCGTGGCTCTCTAAAACCATACACTTGTTCTCCTCTGTCTCTTACCTGTGTCGAGATAATCGAGAATCATGGAGCGTTCGTGTCGCTCCGGAACCGAAAGTCGTCGGTTCGAAACGAGAACGTTAGATCCATATTCCTGATCGTTGAGGCACTCTAAAACTATTAGGCTGTTTTGCTCTCTGATGCCCGTGGACCGAGAGAACGTAGAATAACGGAGCGATCGTGTCGCTCCGGAGCCCGAGCGAAAAAATTCTAAGTCCCCGTTCGTGTCGCTCCGGAGCCCGAGCGAAAAAATTCTAAGTCCCCGTTCGTGTCGCTCCGGAACCGAATGTCGACGGAACGAAATGACAACGGTAGATCCTTATTCCTGGTGCTCGTGGCTCTCTAAAACCATACACTTGTTCTCCTCTGTCTCTTACCTGTGTCGAGATAATCGAGAATCATGGAGCGTTCGTGTCGCTCCGGAACCGAAAGTCGTCGGTTCGAAACGAGAACGTTAGATCCATATTCCTGATCGTTGAGGCACTCTAAAACTATTAGGCTGTTTTGCTCTCTGATGCCCGTGGACCGAGAGAACGTAGAATAACGGAGCGATCGTGTCGCTCCGGAGCCCGAGCGAAAAAATTCTAAGTCCCCGTTCGTGTCGCTCCGGAGCCCGAGCGAAAAAATTCTAAGTCCCCGTTCGTGTCGCTCCGGAACCGAATGTCGACGGAACGAAAGGACAACGGTAGATCCTTATTCCTGGTGCTCGTGGCTCTCTAAAACCATACACTTGTTCTCCTCTGTCTCTTACCTGTGTCGATATAATCGAGAATCATGGAGCGTTCGTGTCGCTCCGGAACCGAAAGTCGTCGGTTCGAAACGAGAACGTTAGATCCATATTCCTGATCGTTGAGGCACTCTAAAACTATTAGGCTGTTTTGCTCTCTGATGCCCGTGGACCGAGAGAACGTAGAATAACGGAGCGATCGTGTCGCTCCGGAGCCCGAGCGAAAAAATTCTAAGTCCCCGTTCGTGTCGCTCCGGAGCCCGAGCGAAAAAATTCTAAGTCCCCGTTCGTGTCGCTCCGGAACCGAATGTCGACGGAACGAAATGACAACGGTAGATCCTTATTCCTGGTGCTCGTGGCTCTCTAAAACCATACACTTGTTCTCCTCTGTCTCTTACCTGTGTCGAGATAATCGAGAATCATGGAGCGTTCGTGTCGCTCCGGAACCGAAAGTCGTCGGTTCGAAACGAGAACGTTAGATCCATATTCCTGATCGTTGAGGCACTCTAAAACTATTAGGCTGTTTTGCTCTCTGATGCCCGTGGACCGAGAGAACGTAGAATAACGGAGCGATCGTGTCGCTCCGGAGCCCGAGCGAAAAAATTCTAAGTCCCCGTTCGTGTCGCTCCGGAGCCCGAGCGAAAAAATTCTAAGTCCCCGTTCGTGTCGCTCCGGAACCGAATGTCGACGGAACGAAATGACAACGGTAGATCCTTATTCCTGGTGCTCGTGGCTCTCTAAAACCATACACTTGTTCTCCTCTGTCTCTTACCTGTGTCGAGATAATCGAGAATCATGGAGCGTTCGTGTCGCTCCGGAACCGAAAGTCGTCGGTTCGAAACGAGAACGTTAGATCCATATTCCTGATCGTTGAGGCACTCTAAAACTATTAGGCTGTTTTGCTCTCTGATGCCCGTGGACCGAGAGAACGTAGAATAACGGAGCGATCGTGTCGCTCCGGAGCCCGAGCGAAAAAATTCTAAGTCCCCGTTCGTGTCGCTCCGGAGCCCGAGCGAAAAAATTCTAAGTCCCCGTTCGTGTCGCTCCGGAACCGAATGTCGACGGAACGAAAGGACAACGGTAGATCCTTATTCCTGGTGCTCGTGGCTCTCTAAAACCATACACTTGTTCTCCTCTGTCTCTTACCTGTGTCGAGATAATCGAGAATCATGGAGCGTTCGTGTCGCTCCGGAACCGAAAGTCGTCGGTTCGAAACGAGAACGTCAGATCCATATTCCTGATCGTTGAGGCACTCTAAAACTATTAGGCTGTTTTGCTCTCTGATGCCCGTGGACCGAGAGAACGTAGAATAACGGAGCGATCGTGTCGCTCCGGAGCCCGAGCGAAAAAATTCTAAGTTCCCGTTCGTGTCGCTCCGGAGCCCGAGCGAAAAAATTCTAAGTCCCCGTTCGTGTCGCTCCGGAACCGAATGTCGACGGAACGAAAGGACAACGGTAGATCCTTATTCCTGGTGCTCGTGGCTCTCTAAAACCATACACTTGTTCTCCTCTGTCTCTTACCTGTGTCGAGATAATCGAGAATCATGGAGCGTTCGTGTCGCTCCGGAACCGAAAGTCGTCGGTTCGAAACGAGAACGTCAGATCCATATTCCTGATCGTTGAGGCACTCTAAAACTATTAGGCTGTTTTGCTCTCTGATGCCCGTGGACCGAGAGAACGTAGAATAACGGAGCGATCGTGTCGCTCCGGAGCCCGAGCGAAAAAATTCTAAGTCCCCGTTCGTGTCGCTCCGGAACCGAATGTCGACGGAACGAAATGACAACGGTAGATCCTTATTCCTGGTGCTCGTGGCTCTCTAAAACCATACACTTGTTCTCCTCTGTCTCTTACCTGTGTCGAGATAATCGAGAATCATGGAGCGTTCGTGTCGCTCCGGAACCGAAAGTCGTCGGTTCGAAACGAGAACGTTAGATCCATATTCCTGATCGTTGAGGCACTCTAAAACTATTAGGCTGTTTTGCTCTCTGATGCCCGTGGACCGAGAGAACGTAGAATAACGGAGCGATCGTGTCGCTCCGGAGCCCGAGCGAAAAAATTCTAAGTCCCCGTTCGTGTCGCTCCGGAGCCCGAGCGAAAAAATTCTAAGTCCCCGTTCGTGTCGCTCCGGAACCGAATGTCGACGGAACGAAATGACAACGGTAGATCCTTATTCCTGGTGCTCGTGGCTCTCTAAAACCATACACTTGTTCTCCTCTGTCTCTTACCTGTGTCGAGATAATCGAGAATCATGGAGCGTTCGTGTCGCTCCGGAACCGAAAGTCGTCGGTTCGAAACGAGAACGTTAGATCCATATTCCTGATCGTTGAGGCACTCTAAAACTATTAGGCTGTTTTGCTCTCTGATGCCCGTGGACCGAGAGAACGTAGAATAACGGAGCGATCGTGTCGCTCCGGAGCCCGAGCGAAAAAATTCTAAGTCCCCGTTCGTGTCGCTCCGGAGCCCGAGCGAAAAAATTCTAAGTCCCCGTTCGTGTCGCTCCGGAACCGAATGTCGACGGAACGAAATGACAACGGTAGATCCTTATTCCTGGTGCTCGTGGCTCTCTAAAACCATACACTTGTTCTCCTCTGTCTCTTACCTGTGTCGAGATAATCGAGAATCATGGAGCGTTCGTGTCGCTCCGGAACCGAAAGTCGTCGGTTCGAAACGAGAACGTTAGATCCATATTCCTGATCGTTGAGGCACTCTAAAACTATTAGGCTGTTTTGCTCTCTGATGCCCGTGGACCGAGAGAACGTAGAATAACGGAGCGATCGTGTCGCTCCGGAGCCCGAGCGAAAAAATTCTAAGTCCCCGTTCGTGTCGCTCCGGAGCCCGAGCGAAAAAATTCTAAGTCCCCGTTCGTGTCGCTCCGGAACCGAATGTCGACGGAACGAAATGACAACGGTAGATCCTTATTCCTGGTGCTCGTGGCTCTCTAAAACCATACACTTGTTCTCCTCTGTCTCTTACCTGTGTCGAGATAATCGAGAATCATGGAGCGTTCGTGTCGCTCCGGAACCGAAAGTCGTCGGTTCGAAACGAGAACGTTAGATCCATATTCCTGATCGTTGAGGCACTCTAAAACTATTAGGCTGTTTTGCTCTCTGATGCCCGTGGACCGAGAGAACGTAGAATAACGGAGCGATCGTGTCGCTCCGGAGCCCGAGCGAAAAAATTCTAAGTCCCCGTTCGTGTCGCTCCGGAGCCCGAGCGAAAAAATTCTAAGTCCCCGTTCGTGTCGCTCCGGAACCGAATGTCGACGGAACGAAAGGACAACGGTAGATCCTTATTCCTGGTGCTCGTGGCTCTCTAAAACCATACACTTGTTCTCCTCTGTCTCTTACCTGTGTCGATATAATCGAGAATCATGGAGCGTTCGTGTCGCTCCGGAACCGAAAGTCGTCGGTTCGAAACGAGAACGTTAGATCCATATTCCTGATCGTTGAGGCACTCTAAAACTATTAGGCTGTTTTGCTCTCTGATGCCCGTGGACCGAGAGAACGTAGAATAACGGAGCGATCGTGTCGCTCCGGAGCCCGAGCGAAAAAATTCTAAGTCCCCGTTCGTGTCGCTCCGGAGCCCGAGCGAAAAAATTCTAAGTCCCCGTTCGTGTCGCTCCGGAACCGAATGTCGACGGAACGAAATGACAACGGTAGATCCTTATTCCTGGTGCTCGTGGCTCTCTAAAACCATACACTTGTTCTCCTCTGTCTCTTACCTGTGTCGAGATAATCGAGAATCATGGAGCGTTCGTGTCGCTCCGGAACCGAAAGTCGTCGGTTCGAAACGAGAACGTTAGATCCATATTCCTGATCGTTGAGGCACTCTAAAACTATTAGGCTGTTTTGCTCTCTGATGCCCGTGGACCGAGAGAACGTAGAATAACGGAGCGATCGTGTCGCTCCGGAGCCCGAGCGAAAAAATTCTAAGTCCCCGTTCGTGTCGCTCCGGAGCCCGAGCGAAAAAATTCTAAGTCCCCGTTCGTGTCGCTCCGGAACCGAATGTCGACGGAACGAAATGACAACGGTAGATCCTTATTCCTGGTGCTCGTGGCTCTCTAAAACCATACACTTGTTCTCCTCTGTCTCTTACCTGTGTCGAGATAATCGAGAATCATGGAGCGTTCGTGTCGCTCCGGAACCGAAAGTCGTCGGTTCGAAACGAGAACGTTAGATCCATATTCCTGATCGTTGAGGCACTCTAAAACTATTAGGCTGTTTTGCTCTCTGATGCCCGTGGACCGAGAGAACGTAGAATAACGGAGCGATCGTGTCGCTCCGGAGCCCGAGCGAAAAAATTCTAAGTCCCCGTTCGTGTCGCTCCGGAGCCCGAGCGAAAAAATTCTAAGTCCCCGTTCGTGTCGCTCCGGAACCGAATGTCGACGGAACGAAATGACAACGGTAGATCCTTATTCCTGGTGCTCGTGGCTCTCTAAAACCATACACTTGTTCTCCTCTGTCTCTTACCTGTGTCGAGATAATCGAGAATCATGGAGCGTTCGTGTCGCTCCGGAACCGAAAGTCGTCGGTTCGAAACGAGAACGTTAGATCCATATTCCTGATCGTTGAGGCACTCTAAAACTATTAGGCTGTTTTGCTCTCTGATGCCCGTGGACCGAGAGAACGTAGAATAACGGAGCGATCGTGTCGCTCCGGAGCCCGAGCGAAAAAATTCTAAGTCCCCGTTCGTGTCGCTCCGGAGCCCGAGCGAAAAAATTCTAAGTCCCCGTTCGTGTCGCTCCGGAACCGAATGTCGACGGAACGAAAGGACAACGGTAGATCCTTATTCCTGGTGCTCGTGGCTCTCTAAAACCATACACTTGTTCTCCTCTGTCTCTTACCTGTGTCGAGATAATCGAGAATCATGGAGCGTTCGTGTCGCTCCGGAACCGAAAGTCGTCGGTTCGAAACGAGAACGTCAGATCCATATTCCTGATCGTTGAGGCACTCTAAAACTATTAGGCTGTTTTGCTCTCTGATGCCCGTGGACCGAGAGAACGTAGAATAACGGAGCGATCGTGTCGCTCCGGAGCCCGAGCGAAAAAATTCTAAGTTCCCGTTCGTGTCGCTCCGGAGCCCGAGCGAAAAAATTCTAAGTCCCCGTTCGTGTCGCTCCGGAACCGAATGTCGACGGAACGAAAGGACAACGGTAGATCCTTATTCCTGGTGCTCGTGGCTCTCTAAAACCATACACTTGTTCTCCTCTGTCTCTTACCTGTGTCGAGATAATCGAGAATCATGGAGCGTTCGTGTCGCTCCGGAACCGAAAGTCGTCGGTTCGAAACGAGAACGTTAGATCCATATTCCTGATCGTTGAGGCACTCTAAAACTATTAGGCTGTTTTGCTCTCTGATGCCCGTGGACCGAGAGAACGTAGAATAACGGAGCGATCGTGTCGCTCCGGAGCCCGAGCGAAAAAATTCTAAGTCCCCGTTCGTGTCGCTCCGGAGCCCGAGCGAAAAAATTCTAAGTCCCCGTTCGTGTCGCTCCGGAGCCCGAGCGAAAAAATTCTAAGTCCCCGTTCGTGTCGCTCCGGAACCGAATGTCGACGGAACGAAAGGACAACGGTAGATCCTTATTCCTGGTGCTCGTGGCTCTCTAAAACCATACACTTGTTCTCCTCTGTCTCTTACCTGTGTCGAGATAATCGAGAATCATGGAGCGTTCGTGTCGCTCCGGAACCGAAAGTCGTCGGTTCGAAACGAGAACGTCAGATCCATATTCCTGATCGTTGAGGCACTCTAAAACTATTAGGCTGTTTTGCTCTCTGATGCCCGTGGACCGAGAGAACGTAGAATAACGGAGCGATCGTGTCGCTCCGGAGCCCGAGCGAAAAAATTCTAAGTCCCCGTTCGTGTCGCTCCGGAGCCCGAGCGAAAAAATTCTAAGTCCCCGTTCGTGTCGCTCCGGAACCGAATGTCGACGGAACGAAATGACAACGGTAGATCCTTATTCCTGGTGCTCGTGGCTCTCTAAAACCATACACTTGTTCTCCTCTGTCTCTTACCTGTGTCGAGATAATCGAGAATCATGGAGCGTTCGTGTCGCTCCGGAACCGAAAGTCGTCGGTTCGAAACGAGAACGTTAGATCCATATTCCTGATCGTTGAGGCACTCTAAAACTATTAGGCTGTTTTGCTCTCTGATGCCCGTGGACCGAGAGAACGTAGAATAACGGAGCGATCGTGTCGCTCCGGAGCCCGAGCGAAAAAATTCTAAGTCCCCGTTCGTGTCGCTCCGGAGCCCGAGCGAAAAAATTCTAAGTCCCCGTTCGTGTCGCTCCGGAACCGAATGTCGACGGAACGAAATGACAACGGTAGATCCTTATTCCTGGTGCTCGTGGCTCTCTAAAACCATACACTTGTTCTCCTCTGTCTCTTACCTGTGTCGAGATAATCGAGAATCATGGAGCGTTCGTGTCGCTCCGGAACCGAAAGTCGTCGGTTCGAAACGAGAACGTTAGATCCATATTCCTGATCGTTGAGGCACTCTAAAACTATTAGGCTGTTTTGCTCTCTGATGCCCGTGGACCGAGAGAACGTAGAATAACGGAGCGATCGTGTCGCTCCGGAGCCCGAGCGAAAAAATTCTAAGTCCCCGTTCGTGTCGCTCCGGAGCCCGAGCGAAAAAATTCTAAGTCCCCGTTCGTGTCGCTCCGGAACCGAATGTCGACGGAACGAAAGGACAACGGTAGATCCTTATTCCTGGTTCTCGTGGCTCTCTAAAACCATACACTTGTTCTCCTCTGTCTCTTACCTGTGTCGAGATAATCGAGAATCATGGAGCGTTCGTGTCGCTCCGGAACCGCAAGTCGTCGGTTCGAAACGAGAACGTTAGATCCATATTCCTGATCGTTGAGGCACTCTAAAACTATTAGGCTGTTTTGCTCTCTGATGCCCGTGGACCGAGAGAACGTAGAATAACGGAGCGATCGTGTCGCTCCGGAGCCCGAGCGAAAAAATTCTAAGTCCCCGTTCGTGTCGCTCCGGAGCCCGAGCGAAAAAATTCTAAGTCCCCGTTCGTGTCGCTCCGGAACCGAATGTCGACGGAACGAAATGACAACGGTAGATCCTTATTCCTGGTGCTCGTGGCTCTCTAAAACCATACACTTGTTCTCCTCTGTCTCTTACCTGTGTCGAGATAATCGAGAATCATGGAGCGTTCGTGTCGCTCCGGAACCGAAAGTCGTCGGTTCGAAACGAGAACGTTAGATCCATATTCCTGATCGTTGAGGCACTCTAAAACTATTAGGCTGTTTTGCTCTCTGATGCCCGTGGACCGAGAGAACGTAGAATAACGGAGCGATCGTGTCGCTCCGGAGCCCGAGCGAAAAAATTCTAAGTCCCCGTTCGTGTCGCTCCGGAGCCCGAGCGAAAAAATTCTAAGTCCCCGTTCGTGTCGCTCCGGAACCGAATGTCGACGGAACGAAATGACAACGGTAGATCCTTATTCCTGGTGCTCGTGGCTCGCTAAAACCATACACTTGTTCTCCTCTGTCTCTTACCTGTGTCGAGATAATCGAGAATCATGGAGCGTTCGTGTCGCTCCGGAACCGAAAGTCGTCGGTTCGAAACGAGAACGTTAGATCCATATTCCTGATCGTTGAGGCACTCTAAAACTATTAGGCTGTTTTGCTCTCTGATGCCCGTGGACCGAGAGAACGTAGAATAACGGAGCGATCGTGTCGCTCCGGAGCCCGAGCGAAAAAATTCTAAGTCCCCGTTCGTGTCGCTCCGGAGCCCGAGCGAAAAAATTCTAAGTCCCCGTTCGTGTCGCTCCGGAACCGAATGTCGACGGAACGAAAGGACAACGGTAGATCCTTATTCCTGGTGCTCGTGGCTCTCTAAAACCATACACTTGTTCTCCTCTGTCTCTTACCTGTGTCGAGATAATCGAGAATCATGGAGCGTTCGTGTCGCTCCGGAACCGAAAGTCGTCGGTTCGAAACGAGAACGTCAGATCCATATTCCTGATCGTTGAGGCACTCTAAAACTATTAGGCTGTTTTGCTCTCTGATGCCCGTGGACCGAGAGAACGTAGAATAACGGAGCGATCGTGTCGCTCCGGAGCCCGAGCGAAAAAATTCTAAGTTCCCGTTCGTGTCGCTCCGGAGCCCGAGCGAAAAAATTCTAAGTCCCCGTTCGTGTCGCTCCGGAACCGAATGTCGACGGAACGAAAGGACAACGGTAGATCCTTATTCCTGGTGCTCGTGGCTCTCTAAAACCATACACTTGTTCTCCTCTGTCTCTTACCTGTGTCGAGATAATCGAGAATCATGGAGCGTTCGTGTCGCTCCGGAACCGAAAGTCGTCGGTTCGAAACGAGAACGTTAGATCCATATTCCTGATCGTTGAGGCACTCTAAAACTATTAGGCTGTTTTGCTCTCTGATGCCCGTGGACCGAGAGAACGTAGAATAACGGAGCGATCGTGTCGCTCCGGAGCCCGAGCGAAAAAATTCTAAGTCCCCGTTCGTGTCGCTCCGGAGCCCGAGCGAAAAAATTCTAAGTCCCCGTTCGTGTCGCTCCGGAACCGAATGTCGACGGAACGAAATGACAACGGTAGATCCTTATTCCTGGTGCTCGTGGCTCTCTAAAACCATACACTTGTTCTCCTCTGTCTCTTACCTGTGTCGAGATAATCGAGAATCATGGAGCGTTCGTGTCGCTCCGGAACCGAAAGTCGTCGGTTCGAAACGAGAACGTTAGATCCATATTCCTGATCGTTGAGGCACTCTAAAACTATTAGGCTGTTTTGCTCTCTGATGCCCGTGGACCGAGAGAACGTAGAATAACGGAGCGATCGTGTCGCTCCGGAGCCCGAGCGAAAAAATTCTAAGTCCCCGTTCGTGTCGCTCCGGAGCCCGAGCGAAAAAATTCTAAGTCCCCGTTCGTGTCGCTCCGGAACCGAATGTCGACGGAACGAAAGGACAACGGTAGATCCTTATTCCTGGTGCTCGTGGCTCTCTAAAACCATACACTTGTTCTCCTCTGTCTCTTACCTGTGTCGAGATAATCGAGAATCATGGAGCGTTCGTGTCGCTCCGGAACCGAAAGTCGTCGGTTCGAAACGAGAACGTCAGATCCATATTCCTGATCGTTGAGGCACTCTAAAACTATTAGGCTGTTTTGCTCTCTGATGCCCGTGGACCGAGAGAACGTAGAATAACGGAGCGATCGTGTCGCTCCGGAGCCCGAGCGAAAAAATTCTAAGTCCCCGTTCGTGTCGCTCCGGAGCCCGAGCGAAAAAATTCTAAGTCCCCGTTCGTGTCGCTCCGGAACCGAATGTCGACGGAACGAAATGACAACGGTAGATCCTTATTCCTGGTGCTCGTGGCTCTCTAAAACCATACACTTGTTCTCCTCTGTCTCTTACCTGTGTCGAGATAATCGAGAATCATGGAGCGTTCGTGTCGCTCCGGAACCGAAAGTCGTCGGTTCGAAACGAGAACGTTAGATCCATATTCCTGATCGTTGAGGCACTCTAAAACTATTAGGCTGTTTTGCTCTCTGATGCCCGTGGACCGAGAGAACGTAGAATAACGGAGCGATCGTGTCGCTCCGGAGCCCGAGCGAAAAAATTCTAAGTCCCCGTTCGTGTCGCTCCGGAGCCCGAGCGAAAAAATTCTAAGTCCCCGTTCGTGTCGCTCCGGAACCGAATGTCGACGGAACGAAATGACAACGGTAGATCCTTATTCCTGGTGCTCGTGGCTCTCTAAAACCATACACTTGTTCTCCTCTGTCTCTTACCTGTGTCGAGATAATCGAGAATCATGGAGCGTTCGTGTCGCTCCGGAACCGAAAGTCGTCGGTTCGAAACGAGAACGTTAGATCCATATTCCTGATCGTTGAGGCACTCTAAAACTATTAGGCTGTTTTGCTCTCTGATGCCCGTGGACCGAGAGAACGTAGAATAACGGAGCGATCGTGTCGCTCCGGAGCCCGAGCGAAAAAATTCTAAGTCCCCGTTCGTGTCGCTCCGGAGCCCGAGCGAAAAAATTCTAAGTCCCCGTTCGTGTCGCTCCGGAACCGAATGTCGACGGAACGAAATGACAACGGTAGATCCTTATTCCTGGTGCTCGTGGCTCTCTAAAACCATACACTTGTTCTCCTCTGTCTCTTACCTGTGTCGAGATAATCGAGAATCATGGAGCGTTCGTGTCGCTCCGGAACCGAAAGTCGTCGGTTCGAAACGAGAACGTTAGATCCATATTCCTGATCGTTGAGGCACTCTAAAACTATTAGGCTGTTTTGCTCTCTGATGCCCGTGGACCGAGAGAACGTAGAATAACGGAGCGATCGTGTCGCTCCGGAGCCCGAGCGAAAAAATTCTAAGTCCCCGTTCGTGTCGCTCCGGAGCCCGAGCGAAAAAATTCTAAGTCCCCGTTCGTGTCGCTCCGGAACCGAATGTCGACGGAACGAAATGACAACGGTAGATCCTTATTCCTGGTGCTCGTGGCTCTCTAAAACCATACACTTGTTCTCCTCTGTCTCTTACCTGTGTCGAGATAATCGAGAATCATGGAGCGTTCGTGTCGCTCCGGAACCGAAAGTCGTCGGTTCGAAACGAGAACGTTAGATCCATATTCCTGATCGTTGAGGCACTCTAAAACTATTAGGCTGTTTTGCTCTCTGATGCCCGTGGACCGAGAGAACGTAGAATAACGGAGCGATCGTGTCGCTCCGGAGCCCGAGCGAAAAAATTCTAAGTCCCCGTTCGTGTCGCTCCGGAGCCCGAGCGAAAAAATTCTAAGTCCCCGTTCGTGTCGCTCCGGAACCGAATGTCGACGGAACGAAAGGACAACGGTAGATCCTTATTCCTGGTGCTCGTGGCTCTCTAAAACCATACACTTGTTCTCCTCTGTCTCTTACCTGTGTCGAGATAATCGAGAATCATGGAGCGTTCGTGTCGCTCCGGAACCGAAAGTCGTCGGTTCGAAACGAGAACGTCAGATCCATATTCCTGATCGTTGAGGCACTCTAAAACTATTAGGCTGTTTTGCTCTCTGATGCCCGTGGACCGAGAGAACGTAGAATAACGGAGCGATCGTGTCGCTCCGGAGCCCGAGCGAAAAAATTCTAAGTCCCCGTTCGTGTCGCTCCGGAGCCCGAGCGAAAAAATTCTAAGTCCCCGTTCGTGTCGCTCCGGAACCGAATGTCGACGGAACGAAATGACAACGGTAGATCCTTATTCCTGGTGCTCGTGGCTCTCTAAAACCATACACTTGTTCTCCTCTGTCTCTTACCTGTGTCGAGATAATCGAGAATCATGGAGCGTTCGTGTCGCTCCGGAACCGAAAGTCGTCGGTTCGAAACGAGAACGTTAGATCCATATTCCTGATCGTTGAGGCACTCTAAAACTATTAGGCTGTTTTGCTCTCTGATGCCCGTGGACCGAGAGAACGTAGAATAACGGAGCGATCGTGTCGCTCCGGAGCCCGAGCGAAAAAATTCTAAGTCCCCGTTCGTGTCGCTCCGGAGCCCGAGCGAAAAAATTCTAAGTCCCCGTTCGTGTCGCTCCGGAACCGAATGTCGACGGAACGAAATGACAACGGTAGATCCTTATTCCTGGTGCTCGTGGCTCTCTAAAACCATACACTTGTTCTCCTCTGTCTCTTACCTGTGTCGAGATAATCGAGAATCATGGAGCGTTCGTGTCGCTCCGGAACCGAAAGTCGTCGGTTCGAAACGAGAACGTTAGATCCATATTCCTGATCGTTGAGGCACTCTAAAACTATTAGGCTGTTTTGCTCTCTGATGCCCGTGGACCGAGAGAACGTAGAATAACGGAGCGATCGTGTCGCTCCGGAGCCCGAGCGAAAAAATTCTAAGTCCCCGTTCGTGTCGCTCCGGAGCCCGAGCGAAAAAATTCTAAGTCCCCGTTCGTGTCGCTCCGGAACCGAATGTCGACGGAACGAAAGGACAACGGTAGATCCTTATTCCTGGTTCTCGTGGCTCTCTAAAACCATACACTTGTTCTCCTCTGTCTCTTACCTGTGTCGAGATAATCGAGAATCATGGAGCGTTCGTGTCGCTCCGGAACCGCAAGTCGTCGGTTCGAAACGAGAACGTTAGATCCATATTCCTGATCGTTGAGGCACTCTAAAACTATTAGGCTGTTTTGCTCTCTGATGCCCGTGGACCGAGAGAACGTAGAATAACGGAGCGATCGTGTCGCTCCGGAGCCCGAGCGAAAAAATTCTAAGTCCCCGTTCGTGTCGCTCCGGAGCCCGAGCGAAAAAATTCTAAGTCCCCGTTCGTGTCGCTCCGGAACCGAATGTCGACGGAACGAAATGACAACGGTAGATCCTTATTCCTGGTGCTCGTGGCTCTCTAAAACCATACACTTGTTCTCCTCTGTCTCTTACCTGTGTCGAGATAATCGAGAATCATGGAGCGTTCGTGTCGCTCCGGAACCGAAAGTCGTCGGTTCGAAACGAGAACGTTAGATCCATATTCCTGATCGTTGAGGCACTCTAAAACTATTAGGCTGTTTTGCTCTCTGATGCCCGTGGACCGAGAGAACGTAGAATAACGGAGCGATCGTGTCGCTCCGGAGCCCGAGCGAAAAAATTCTAAGTCCCCGTTCGTGTCGCTCCGGAGCCCGAGCGAAAAAATTCTAAGTCCCCGTTCGTGTCGCTCCGGAACCGAATGTCGACGGAACGAAATGACAACGGTAGATCCTTATTCCTGGTGCTCGTGGCTCTCTAAAACCATACACTTGTTCTCCTCTGTCTCTTACCTGTGTCGAGATAATCGAGAATCATGGAGCGTTCGTGTCGCTCCGGAACCGAAAGTCGTCGGTTCGAAACGAGAACGTTAGATCCATATTCCTGATCGTTGAGGCACTCTAAAACTATTAGGCTGTTTTGCTCTCTGATGCCCGTGGACCGAGAGAACGTAGAATAACGGAGCGATCGTGTCGCTCCGGAGCCCGAGCGAAAAAATTCTAAGTCCCCGTTCGTGTCGCTCCGGAGCCCGAGCGAAAAAATTCTAAGTCCCCGTTCGTGTCGCTCCGGAACCGAATGTCGACGGAACGAAAGGACAACGGTAGATCCTTATTCCTGGTGCTCGTGGCTCTCTAAAACCATACACTTGTTCTCCTCTGTCTCTTACCTGTGTCGAGATAATCGAGAATCATGGAGCGTTCGTGTCGCTCCGGAACCGAAAGTCGTCGGTTCGAAACGAGAACGTCAGATCCATATTCCTGATCGTTGAGGCACTCTAAAACTATTAGGCTGTTTTGCTCTCTGATGCCCGTGGACCGAGAGAACGTAGAATAACGGAGCGATCGTGTCGCTCCGGAGCCCGAGCGAAAAAATTCTAAGTTCCCGTTCGTGTCGCTCCGGAGCCCGAGCGAAAAAATTCTAAGTCCCCGTTCGTGTCGCTCCGGAACCGAATGTCGACGGAACGAAAGGACAACGGTAGATCCTTATTCCTGGTGCTCGTGGCTCTCTAAAACCATACACTTGTTCTCCTCTGTCTCTTACCTGTGTCGAGATAATCGAGAATCATGGAGCGTTCGTGTCGCTCCGGAACCGAAAGTCGTCGGTTCGAAACGAGAACGTTAGATCCATATTCCTGATCGTTGAGGCACTCTAAAACTATTAGGCTGTTTTGCTCTCTGATGCCCGTGGACCGAGAGAACGTAGAATAACGGAGCGATCGTGTCGCTCCGGAGCCCGAGCGAAAAAATTCTAAGTCCCCGTTCGTGTCGCTCCGGAGCCCGAGCGAAAAAATTCTAAGTCCCCGTTCGTGTCGCTCCGGAACCGAATGTCGACGGAACGAAATGACAACGGTAGATCCTTATTCCTGGTGCTCGTGGCTCTCTAAAACCATACACTTGTTCTCCTCTGTCTCTTACCTGTGTCGAGATAATCGAGAATCATGGAGCGTTCGTGTCGCTCCGGAACCGAAAGTCGTCGGTTCGAAACGAGAACGTTAGATCCATATTCCTGATCGTTGAGGCACTCTAAAACTATTAGGCTGTTTTGCTCTCTGATGCCCGTGGACCGAGAGAACGTAGAATAACGGAGCGATCGTGTCGCTCCGGAGCCCGAGCGAAAAAATTCTAAGTCCCCGTTCGTGTCGCTCCGGAGCCCGAGCGAAAAAATTCTAAGTCCCCGTTCGTGTCGCTCCGGAACCGAATGTCGACGGAACGAAAGGACAACGGTAGATCCTTATTCCTGGTGCTCGTGGCTCTCTAAAACCATACACTTGTTCTCCTCTGTCTCTTACCTGTGTCGAGATAATCGAGAATCATGGAGCGTTCGTGTCGCTCCGGAACCGAAAGTCGTCGGTTCGAAACGAGAACGTTAGATCCATATTCCTGATCGTTGAGGCACTCTAAAACTATTAGGCTGTTTTGCTCTCTGATGCCCGTGGACCGAGAGAACGTAGAATAACGGAGCGATCGTGTCGCTCCGGAGCCCGAGCGAAAAAATTCTAAGTCCCCGTTCGTGTCGCTCCGGAGCCCGAGCGAAAAAATTCTAAGTCCCCGTTCGTGTCGCTCCGGAACCGAATGTCGACGGAACGAAATGACAACGGTAGATCCTTATTCCTGGTGCTCGTGGCTCTCTAAAACCATACACTTGTTCTCCTCTGTCTCTTACCTGTGTCGAGATAATCGAGAATCATGGAGCGTTCGTGTCGCTCCGGAACCGAAAGTCGTCGGTTCGAAACGAGAACGTTAGATCCATATTCCTGATCGTTGAGGCACTCTAAAACTATTAGGCTGTTTTGCTCTCTGATGCCCGTGGACCGAGAGAACGTAGAATAACGGAGCGATCGTGTCGCTCCGGAGCCCGAGCGAAAAAATTCTAAGTCCCCGTTCGTGTCGCTCCGGAGCCCGAGCGAAAAAATTCTAAGTCCCCGTTCGTGTCGCTCCGGAACCGAATGTCGACGGAACGAAATGACAACGGTAGATCCTTATTCCTGGTGCTCGTGGCTCTCTAAAACCATACACTTGTTCTCCTCTGTCTCTTACCTGTGTCGAGATAATCGAGAATCATGGAGCGTTCGTGTCGCTCCGGAACCGAAAGTCGTCGGTTCGAAACGAGAACGTTAGATCCATATTCCTGATCGTTGAGGCACTCTAAAACTATTAGGCTGTTTTGCTCTCTGATGCCCGTGGACCGAGAGAACGTAGAATAACGGAGCGATCGTGTCGCTCCGGAGCCCGAGCGAAAAAATTCTAAGTCCCGTTCGTGTCGCTCCGGAGCCCGAGCGAAAAAATTCTAAGTCCCCGTTCGTGTCGCTCCGGAACCGAATGTCGACGGAACGAAATGACAACGGTAGATCCTTATTCCTGGTGCTCGTGGCTCTCTAAAACCATACACTTGTTCTCCTCTGTCTCTTACCTGTGTCGAGATAATCGAGAATCATGGAGCGTTCGTGTCGCTCCGGAACCGAAAGTCGTCGGTTCGAAACGAGAACGTTAGATCCATATTCCTGATCGTTGAGGCACTCTAAAACTATTAGGCTGTTTTGCTCTCTGATGCCGTGGACCGAGAGAACGTAGAATAACGGAGCGATCGTGTCGCTCCGGAGCCCGAGCGAAAAAATTCTAAGTCCCCGTTCGTGTCGCTCCGGAGCCCGAGCGAAAAAATTCTAAGTCCCGTTCGTGTCGCTCCGGAACCGAATGTCGACGGAACGAAATGACAACGGTAGATCCTTATTCCTGGTGCTCGTGGCTCTCTAAAACCATACACTTGTTCTCCTCTGTCTCTTACCTGTGTCGAGATAATCGAGAATCATGGAGCGTTCGTGTCGCTCCGGAACCGAAAGTCGTCGGTTCGAAACGAGAACGTTAGATCCATATTCCTGATCGTTGAGGCACTCTAAAACTATTAGGCTGTTTTGCTCTCTGATGCCCGTGGACCGAGAGAACGTAGAATAACGGAGCGATCGTGTCGCTCCGGAGCCCGAGCGAAAAAATTCTAAGTCCCCGTTCGTGTCGCTCCGGAGCCCGAGCGAAAAAATTCTAAGTCCCCGTTCGTGTCGCTCCGGAACCGAATGTCGACGGAACGAAATGACAACGGTAGATCCTTATTCCTGGTGCTCGTGGCTCTCTAAAACCATACACTTGTTCTCCTCTGTCTCTTACCTGTGTCGAGATAATCGAGAATCATGGAGCGTTCGTGTCGCTCCGGAACCGAAAGTCGTCGGTTCGAAACGAGAACGTTAGATCCATATTCCTGATCGTTGAGGCACTCTAAAACTATTAGGCTGTTTTGCTCTCTGATGCCCGTGGACCGAGAGAACGTAGAATAACGGAGCGATCGTGTCGCTCCGGAGCCCGAGCGAAAAAATTCTAAGTCCCCGTTCGTGTCGCTCCGGAGCCCGAGCGAAAAAATTCTAAGTCCCCGTTCGTGTCGCTCCGGAACCGAATGTCGACGGAACGAAATGACAACGGTAGATCCTTATTCCTGGTGCTCGTGGCTCTCTAAAACCATACACTTGTTCTCCTCTGTCTCTTACCTGTGTCGAGATAATCGAGAATCATGGAGCGTTCGTGTCGCTCCGGAACCGAAAGTCGTCGGTTCGAAACGAGAACGTTAGATCCATATTCCTGATCGTTGAGGCACTCTAAAACTATTAGGCTGTTTTGCTCTCTGATGCCCGTGGACCGAGAGAACGTAGAATAACGGAGCGATCGTGTCGCTCCGGAGCCCGAGCGAAAAAATTCTAAGTCCCCGTTCGTGTCGCTCCGGAGCCCGAGCGAAAAAATTCTAAGTCCCCGTTCGTGTCGCTCCGGAACCGAATGTCGACGGAACGAAATGACAACGGTAGATCCTTATTCCTGGTGCTCGTGGCTCTCTAAAACCATACACTTGTTCTCCTCTGTCTCTTACCTGTGTCGAGATAATCGAGAATCATGGAGCGTTCGTGTCGCTCCGGAACCGAAAGTCGTCGGTTCGAAACGAGAACGTTAGATCCATATTCCTGATCGTTGAGGCACTCTAAAACTATTAGGCTGTTTTGCTCTCTGATGCCCGTGGACCGAGAGAACGTAGAATAACGGAGCGATCGTGTCGCTCCGGAGCCCGAGCGAAAAAATTCTAAGTCCCCGTTCGTGTCGCTCCGGAGCCCGAGCGAAAAAATTCTAAGTCCCCGTTCGTGTCGCTCCGGAACCGAATGTCGACGGAACGAAATGACAACGGTAGATCCTTATTCCTGGTGCTCGTGGCTCTCTAAAACCATACACTTGTTCTCCTCTGTCTCTTACCTGTGTCGAGATAATCGAGAATCATGGAGCGTTCGTGTCGCTCCGGAACCGAAAGTCGTCGGTTCGAAACGAGAACGTTAGATCCATATTCCTGATCGTTGAGGCACTCTAAAACTATTAGGCTGTTTTGCTCTCTGATGCCCGTGGACCGAGAGAACGTAGAATAACGGAGCGATCGTGTCGCTCCGGAGCCCGAGCGAAAAAATTCTAAGTCCCCGTTCGTGTCGCTCCGGAGCCCGAGCGAAAAAATTCTAAGTCCCCGTTCGTGTCGCTCCGGAACCGAATGTCGACGGAACGAAAGGACAACGGTAGATCCTTATTCCTGGTGCTCGTGGCTCTCTAAAACCATACACTTGTTCTCCTCTGTCTCTTACCTGTGTCGAGATAATCGAGAATCATGGAGCGTTCGTGTCGCTCCGGAACCGAAAGTCGTCGGTTCGAAACGAGAACGTTAGATCCATATTCCTGATCGTTGAGGCACTCTAAAACTATTAGGCTGTTTTGCTCTCTGATGCCCGTGGACCGAGAGAACGTAGAATAACGGAGCGATCGTGTCGCTCCGGAGCCGAGCGAAAAAATTCTAAGTCCCCGTTCGTGTCGCTCCGGAGCCCGAGCGAAAAAATTCTAAGTCCCCGTTCGTGTCGCTCCGGAACGAATGTCGACGGAACGAAATGACAACGGTAGATCCTTATTCCTGGTGCTCGTGGCTCTCTAAAACCATACACTTGTTCTCCTCTGTCTCTTACCTGTGTCGAGATAATCGAGAATCATGGAGCGTTCGTGTCGCTCCGGAACCGAAAGTCGTCGGTTCGAAACGAGAACGTTAGATCCATATTCCTGATCGTTGAGGCACTCTAAAACTATTAGGCTGTTTTGCTCTCTGATGCCCGTGGACCGAGAGAACGTAGAATAACGGAGCGATCGTGTCGCTCCGGAGCCCGAGCGAAAAAATTCTAAGTCCCCGTTCGTGTCGCTCCGGAGCCCGAGCGAAAAAATTCTAAGTCCCCGTTCGTGTCGCTCCGGAACCGAATGTCGACGGAACGAAATGACAACGGTAGATCCTTATTCCTGGTGCTCGTGGCTCTCTAAAACCATACACTTGTTCTCCTCTGTCTCTTACCTGTGTCGAGATAATCGAGAATCATGGAGCGTTCGTGTCGCTCCGGAACCGAAAGTCGTCGGTTCGAAACGAGAACGTAGATCCATATTCCTGATCGTTGAGCACTCTAAAACTATTAGGCTGTTTTGCTCTCTGATGCCCGTGGACCGAGAGACGTAGAATAACGGAGCGATCGTGTCGCTCCGGAGCCCGAGCGAAAAAATCTAAGTCCCCGTTCGTGTCGCTCCGGAGCCCGAGCGAAAAAATTCTAAGTCCCCGTTCGTGTCGCTCCGGAACCGAATGTCGACGGAACGAAAGGACAACGGTAGATCCTTATTCCTGGTGCTCGTGGCTCTCTAAAACCATACACTTGTTCTCCCTCTGTCTCTACCTGTGTCGAGATAATCGAGAATCATGGAGCGTTCGTGTCGCTCCGGAACCG